>NW_023339762.1:7830571-7835766 GCF_004916995.1 Morone saxatilis | reverse complement strand
AAAGGCATAAAAGCCCCCCAAAAACATAATAATAAAAAACACAGTCTATTGCCCTGCTCACAATGATGATGTTTAGCAAGTATAATTTTTACCATGTTCACCATCATAGTAAAGCAGAGGTTCACCAAAGTCATCAGGGATTCATCCACTCGGGACCATGCCTGTATTTCCACGGCACTCTAATCCAACTCTTGTTGAGATATTTCAGTCTGGACCAGTTGGCACACCAACATTGCAATCCATAGAGCCATGCCACAAACGTGAACAAGAGCTAGCTATATAGCCTAGACAGTGTATTGGTATCACTATACAGTACAGAACACAACATTTTGAGTCATTATACAGGAACAAGTGACAAACCCGGAACTGTTACCAAGAACAGACTGTGGAACTACGTTGACAAGTTTTTAATGATTTTCTCCTAAATCTGTGAATCTACATACTGTCCACTTCCTATTGATCATCTTTTTCTGGCAACTGAGCAGCACAAAACTAACACCTCATTGATTTTTGTTCAAATATTCACTCTCAAGAAGAGCGATCCATCATAGCCTACTGATTAGTACACAGCTTTACGGATACTAGGTATTCTCGCATACTGTTTTATATCATATCTTAAAGTCTGTTCTCTAATAACTCATCATTATCTACTATTTAGTGTGAGATTTAGAGTTCTTCAAATAACCAGTTACCTCCTGATGTCTTGCTTATTCATTCTTTGGTGTCAAACTCTCAGTGTATTTTTTATCTAGTTAAACGTGTCAATTTAGGCTCCATTCCCACTGGTATCTATGATCAAAGGCCAAGCAATGCAGTTAGCTACCTTGGAATAACGTAAGAACACTCCCATGTGGTAACAATGTTTTTCCTATTCAACATGTCAACATTACGTGAAGGCAAGATTACTACTTTTTTGTTTTCACTTATACTACACAAACCTCTTTTGCTGCTGTAGGAAACTTCAAATGTGTGAACCATGAGAGTTTTCTCACAAGTGAAGTGAGTATTAAATGTAAAAGCTTTCATAATCTAGATATGACTCGGATCACATTTGCATTTTATCAGCTTCAGATAAAGAGCAGCGAAATGGAGATTTGCTGATATGAAAATGTCAAAATTTATATGAAAATGTCACTTAATCTAAGAACCAGATGGGTGTTTTTTTCATCACGGGACATTACGTGACTTTAGTGCTTGAGAACTCGAGAGTTAATTTATTACACCCTTCTGAAACTAACAATTCATCTGACAACATTTGAACTATGTCCTCAAACTACCTGCGAACAAATCCCATGTTGTTTTGAAATACTCTGTGACTCATTGCTGACCAGCTGCAGATTGCTTCACCTCTCATTCACCTCCAAAAGAAGGAACAAACGGCTCCCTAAGAGCCTGACACACATGAAGATAAGTGGCCGCTGCTGATTTCCATATTCCATTAAAGGCTCAATAGAAAAAGGAGGTTCGGGAGGAACCGTTATGAAAAACGACATCCGCAGAAGGAGGGAGGAAAGCGTAGAGCGTGTGTATCCCAGAGCCTCGGACGACAATGAAAAACGTCATCAAACGAGTGACCAGCACTGGAACAAAAGAGAGTCCTAATTAACCGAATGTTCCGATCTAACGAGCCTGAGTCCTGAGCAGGCACCTAGTGGGTTTTTTCCTTCTCCTTAACGAGGCTACGAAACTCAATGCTAATTCTCTACTAATGGTCCAATTAAAAGAAATCACATGGTTTTAATCCTGCTCTTCAAAGGCTTTTGGTCTGCACCCTCGCAATGATGAGGAAAACAGGAGGCAATCTAGCCAATTTAACTGTCAAAAGGGGTTTTGGTCTCTTAAGTGCAGCGCAGCTAATGAGAGACTTAGCTCCAACCAAATCCAGCTGGATTGTACATGAGACTAACACATGAGTTCAGCAATGTGGCTGAGATATCAGGAGTTCTCCTGCTGACCTGACACCAGACCTCGTTATTTCAGGGAAGAAAATGAAGGCTATATAACTCTCAGAAAAGCAGTTTGAGCCAGGCTTAGGTTTGTATAAAAGTGGTGTCATCGAGAATCATGGTCAAAAGATTGTAAAGGTAGAAAGCCTCTTTTAATCTCTAGTATATATAAAACATACTTTAAATAAATGAAATGAATTGTGTACTGATTCACAGACACTAGAGGTCACATGATGAATAACCTTGCTCCAAAGAATTTGATTAAGGAGGAGTTCAGACAATCTAAAAACATGTATCCCTCTCTCTGAAGGGTTTATAAAGTGTATAAGTGTTTGAAGTGGTTCAAAGTGTGTTAATGTTATAAACTTCCTGCCTTATTTCATGGCAGATACTGTTGGTACAAGCATAGTGGACGCTTCAGTGGGGTGTTTCCTTGACTTGCAGTTATGTACTTAAAGCAATAGTTTTTTGGGAAATTTGCTTATTAACTACCTTCCCAAAAGTAAAAGATCATTTGTATTATTATGTATTAAGACATGTACAAATAGTCTACTTGAACAATAATGTGTGTCTGGTATGTTTTCTTTTTGCAAAAAATAATTAATTTCCACATACAAATCCTTAAAAAGTCATCTACTCCCTCTACCGCAATAAAGCCAGAATCTCTGAATATTCAAATTTTGTTCATTAGAAGTTTTCCTGCTGGACACAAGATGTGTCCTATTTCACTGTGAAGTCCATTCTCAGTGTATGTGCACTGGTGGCTTCAGGTTTCTGTATCACACAAGTTGCATACTGGACCAGGATTGACTTCCAAACCATTTTTGATGTCCCAAATCATGCTCGTAGGCCCCTGCTGCTTAAAATCAAATTTTCAACAGAGAAACTTTCCACTTTCAGCAGATGAATGTGGACATCTTCTAGTGTCAAACTCTGCACAGACACCATTCAAAACATCACACTGTAGGAACAAGAAAAAAAGGATTTTTGAATGGCGGGGGGGACTTTAAAGAGAAGTCATACCATTTAATATGTAGTTGGAGCAAGGAGGCAGTTAGCTTAGCTTAGCTTAGCTTAGTACAAAAGACTGTAAATGGGGGAAAAACTAGCTTGGCTGTCTTCAAAGCTAACAAATGCACCTGCCAGCACCTGTAAAGTCAACCTAATTAACATGTTATATCTCTTGTTTTATTAATTCTAAATGTAAAAACAACAATTCACCTTTTTATTACTTGCCTGGTAGCAGTTGCCAGGCAACCAGCAGAGACTAAGAAGTGATCTCAGCCAGGACATAGTCCAGTATAGTACCTCCTTTAAACGGCAACTTGCCAACAGGCAGGCTAGCTGTTTACCTCTGTTTTCAGTCGTAATGCTAAGCTAAGCTAACCAGCTGCTGGCCCCAATGGCACATATCCCACATAGACAAGAGAGTGATTTCAATCTTCTCATCTAACTCTCAGCAAAGAAAATGTCAAACTATTCCTTAACATCGGATGCATGATGCATTATCTCATCTTCTTGTCTGTTTCTCCCCTCCAACGTTACCCTCTCTCATTTCTTTCTCTTTTTACTGTTTAATGTCTGACAAATCAGTCAAATTGGCACAAAAGTTAACCATTAAAAAGGTTAAGAGAAAAACACCTAACCCTACAAGTACAGTACAGGGCAGAAAGGTGTGTGTCCATTAAATACTTTAAAGCACTATGCCATATGAGGAGTCAAAACAGACTGGAGAAGCACATCCACAACGTGTACAACATGCTTGGATTCGAATATGATTTATTCACTGAGGTTTTATAGTAAGAAACAATTTGTGAAATGTGGCTGCAAGCTAACTGAAAGCTGTTTTGCTGTTTTCTGTTGTAATGGTACATGCTTTCTTGTATTTGTACATTTTCCAGGTACAATCTTGGTGCCAATTCTCTCAACTCTCAGATTCAAGTTAAAAACTTTGTTCCCACAGTTTCTCTGAAAACCCTTAATTAACAGCCTGTTCCCTTTTGCTAAGATCCTGAATGGATCTGTCAGCTAGCTCTTTACCTACTTTAACATTATTAATATACTTGACAACAGCATTGATTTCTGGGAAATGATTTGTTCTGAAGCTGCATGATGCACCCGGCCTTTTTCTTTTCCCTCTTCCAGTCCAGATACACCTGTAGAGGGATTATGCTTACCTCAGGTAGTCCCTGCGGCAGAGGATGAGGTTGGCGCGGGTGTAGAGGGTGGAGCCCACCCGGCCCAAGCGACAGTCACAGCAGGCACACTTCAGGCAGTCCTCGTGCCAGTACCTGTCCAACGCCTGCAGCATGAAGCGGTCACGGATCTTCCCGTTGCAGCCGGCGCAGCCCCTCGGCTTCTCTCTGGACTGGAGGGACACGAGAGACACACCTGGCAGGAAACGACAGGTAGACAGAGAGACACAGAGAAGCACAGAGACAGGCGGGGTTAAAACTGAAACAACTTAATTTCTATAAATGATAAATCATACACTTAAGTAATACTTTAACTGAAGCCTGACTCATGATGATTTAATGCATGACTCTTTAAGGCAGGACGTTTCATGAATTCCTGTTGCTCACCACGATCAAATGATCCAGTCAGTCTGACTTTTTGTGATTAGTTCACTTTTTATAGATCATCAGTTAAGGGATGTTAATTCATACATTTATTGATCTGCAACAAAATTAGCAGGATTTCAGTTACCATAAAAGTTTATTTCAGGACCATGCACTTGCTCAGCTTCAAATAGCTCCATATTTCTTTGAGAATGAACCCAATTGTGTTTTTGACACATTTACAACATAATGGACACATTTGAGAAGAATTACCAGTCACGTGTAAGCTCCGCTGCTTCCAAAGACACAAACATAATTATGTTTCACCCACTATGTTGTAAATGTGTCAAAAATACCATTGGGTATTTTCTCAGAGAAAAATAAAGCTATTTCTTTCAATAACAGAGTTTGAGGGGATAAAAGGTCCTTAAAAAAATATTTTCTATCTAAGAGGAATCTATCTAATTTTGGTCACATATCAATTAATGTATAAAGTAACTGTGTATTAACATTCCTTGACTGATAATCTATGAACTAATCACACATGTCACAGTGACTTTATCATTTGTTAGTGGTGAGCAACAGGAATTTATGAAACATCCTGCATTTATTCATGCTCTAAATCATCATGAGTCATGCATTAGTAAGTATTACTTAAGTATGTTATTTGTACCCATATTATAAAGTGTTA
>NW_023339762.1:7829853-7830465 GCF_004916995.1 Morone saxatilis | reverse complement strand
CTAAACTTTAAGTTCCTGTGAGAAAACAAACGTTTTCTGTTAGGGAGGAGTAAGTCAATCTCATCATTAATCTTAAAAGTATTTCACCGACTGATGTTTGACGTGAAAATTGGGAGAATATCCGTTAATCGGTTTTGTGTGAATGTTTACTTTGCTGCACAGTTGCACACAATCCTCCTCAGTCCTCAAAACCCTTCCCGTTGTCCTATTTTATAGGTAACATTCATGTCAGTCCAAACGGCAAACAAGAAATGCATCTGAGTCCTCTGTACTCACTCTCCTCCTTGTCCAGCACCATCCTCCTGGAAACAAACAACAATCCAACAACAGGAGAAACGCCACCGCTTCTTCTCCTCCTGCGTGCCAGACCGACCAGCCCGGAGAGCAGCAACACACACACACACAGGTCTCTGACACTCTATTACACTGAATTACAGTATCAAAGCCGGAGTCGCTCAAACTTCAGTTCCGCTCCTCATAACCGCGAAGGAAGCCAAGGGAAACAGCCAGAGAGTCGCTTTCTGTGCCTCATGCGTAAATAAATAGCCCGTGGATGGATGAAAACAGCGTCCTCGGGTATCACCTTGCCGGCAGGAGAGAGAGAGAGAGAGA
>NW_023339762.1:7810511-7829753 GCF_004916995.1 Morone saxatilis | reverse complement strand
TGATAGTTACCGCCCCCCTCTCCCTCTCTGAATCAATTATTCAATAGACAGTCACACACCAGGACAGCCCGGGCCTGAGGTGTTTTAGAATGAGCTTATTCAACTCCAAGGACACCAATTATCTCCAGGGCGCCCTGTAGTCAAAGCAGTGGCTTTCAGCACGGCAGATGCAGCGCCCGCACCGCGCACGCTCACACGCGCGTCGCCGTGTGCGTGTGCGTGCGTGTGACATATATTCAGTGTGTTCGTCCCTTATTTGTGAACATATTTCTTTGTAAAAGTAATAATAGCTTAGATGAGGGTAAGAGTACCCACTATTACAGGATAAAGGTGACTAAACTCTATCACAGGTCCTTGGAGGAATGTTATTGGAATATAAGATAAACACACATACAAACATATATGGGTTTATTACATAATCCTTGAATATTATAGGAATGTTACAGCAATACTTTAAAATAAATAATGACGCTTAAATGTTGCAGCTGTTAAAGGTGGGGCAGATTTTAATTAGGCTACTTTATATACTGCTGGGTAGCTGGTGAAATATCCCCCAGGGATCAGTAAAGTCTACATTTATTTGTTGATTATATTTTGTATTATTAATCTAAACTTGTCAAACAAATGCAGTGGCCAAGTAAAAAGTATATTATTTCCCTCTGAAATAGTGTAGTAGAACTATAAAGCAATAGGACATGTAAATATTCAAGTTATGTACTTCAAATTTGTACTAAAGTACACTACTTGCACTTGTCCACCACTGATGACCAGTTACTGTATACTAGATGTCCTTGTGGGAGATCAGCTATAGGTCTGCTATAGACCCATGTAGAAGAAAACGTAAATAAAGTAAATATAACAGTATAAATAATATGATGTATACTGTATGAATGAATGCCACAGACTGCAGGTCCTTGTAGCAATTATATATGCGTGATATTAAAAAACAAGTTCTACAAGTTGAAATATTCATTTAAATAACAAATATTATAGTAACACTATTAAGGCTGGGGTGATATAATCTTCAGTTCAATACTATATGTTTTGAAATTCGATATTACGATTTATTGCGATTTATATTTGCTTTTTTTCACACTAGACCATGGGAAAAAGTTGAATCACACACTTACATGACTCATCAGTCATATTTCCCAAAAACAATGCACATCACAGTCAGTCTTTCTGAGTTTTATTTTCAGCAGCATCATTGTTATACTGCATATAGTGCTACATTTAGCTGTTCCTGCTCATAAAATTAGTGCCATAAGAAATATAAAACAAAAGAAGATTTTAAGCCAAAATTAACATACCCCCGGAAAACTGCACACAGCACAAATGTGAGCCTTCATTACCATTAACATCCTTCCCATATGAAACTGAACTTGAAAACTGTCCTTTCAAAACCCTGGACTTGACTGCATATAGCTAAAATGCAAAGAATGGGTAAAAACATATACTTTTTGAAGTAAAATGCTACATTTAGCACAGGTAATATATATCTGTAAATATGAGCACACATGTTGATTCATGTTAAAGATCCAGAGTGCAACATTTAGGAGGATGTTTCTACGGCAGCCCAGAAAGAACAAACCAAACACTGGCTCTAGTTATGGCCTTTCTTTGTTTCTTGTTTTGTAGCCACCTTAGTTTCTCCTACATGCTTAGAATGAGAGGGTGAGGCGAGTGGGTGTAATCAGAAACTACTCCGCTTGATGTCGCTAAATCTAAAACAGTGGTCCTTTAAGCATGGGAAGCAAAATGGATTGCTTGATAATATAATGTTGATGCTAATTTTCCGTTAGCAAGTTAATGGTAATTCCCATTATAGCTAATGGATTAAGCGCTAGTTATTTATGAATAATCAATTCAGGAATCAATAAATCAATAAAAATATAATTTAAAAAAAATCATGATACTTTTGTGAATAGATCTTTTCCTCAAGAGGTGGGGAATTAGAGGATATACTTTAAATACACTATATAGCTGTATTGTTATACACTCACTAGATCTATTATACTACAGGTCTTTGTAGGAATATTTTTCTTTTTTTTTCAAAGTTATTTTTTTGGCCTTTTCATGCCTTTATTTGATAGAGACAGCTGAAGACAGACAAGAAAGCAGGATAGAGAGAGAGGGGATGACACACAGCAAAAGGCCGCAGGTCGGATTCGAACCCAGGGCCGCTGCAGCAAGTACTCGGCCTCAGTACATGGGTTGCCAGCTCTACCAACTGATTAGGATTAACCATTGCAAACTTTTCTAAGTCCAGAATAATACTGAAGATGAAACCACCTAAAAACAGCTCTACTAACTAACAGACCTACCACAGACCAAGTCTTTGTAGTATTCTAACAATATTATAGGAATACGATAGATAAAATCGAAATAGCCTTGGAACTCAATGTGGAGTCCCAGAGCTACTGCAAATTACTACAGTATATTGAGGATTTAAGAATCAAAATACCCCAAAGTATGGTACGGTCATTATTTGAAGTTAATATTGAGCACCACAGACGGTCTCTGTAGATATAGATTATTGGAACATTATAGTGGGGGCTTTGGAGGCTAGTACTCAACCTAGTCCATAAACAACACTGCAGCCTGTTTCCAAATAGATCATCCAGCCCTAAATCCTTCTCATTAGAAGCTGTGGCATAAACTACTGTTCTAACATGGCCCCTGGATCAGGTCACACTAATTAACCAGCACCATCGACCGACAATTCCCTCATTATCCGCCCTCTCATCTGATCGCATATAGGCCGTCAAGACAGCTAACGATCAACAGACTAATTAATCAGCTGATGAGGTGCAAGTGAAGCTCCGGGTTCCCTCTTCATTTAGGAGACACATGGGAGCTAATTAGTTCAATTATTAATGCATCTAATTAAATAGTTTCTCTGGGTAATCATGGTTACTGTCTCGTCCTCCATCGGCTGCAGTGATAAATGGATCCACGGTGCAATAAACCCCTCTTGTTCTTTATTTTGACATGCATAAACTCCAGTGCAACGGCTGGCCCCGACTAATCATTACAGGCTATTCACAGGCCTGGACCCCATTAGGCTAATTGTGCTAAAAGCAGTCTGCGGCTGACATTAAAGGTGAGCTGTGGTAAGGGCTCTAATTAGCAGTCTGTGAAAATAGGAAGCCTTTTTGGCCATCTGCTGCTGCTTGCCGTGCTGTCATGTCCTCAGTGTGAAAAGGGCAGTAAGACAAATTTAGGCGATGTTTAGTCGGGTCACTGGGAGCGCATTTCATATAGTAACAGCTGAATTTAGAGGAGGGAATACACGAAACCTGCTGCAATTTGTGGCAGCAAGGCTAAATCGTTTTGCATATGAAACCACAGCCTGCTGTTCTTGTCACTTGAAGGCGAAAACTAGTTTTTACCATCTTGAGTTTACATTTCCATAATTTTCCGAAACATGCCTTAATAAGATTATTTGTTTTCGAAAGGCAATGTTTGCTGTGTCAAACATATCTTAATCCTGATATAAATAAAAAGACTAAATGTGGACAGTAATGTCAGTCGGTCTGCCATCTGTTGGTTGGACCAATATCTCAACAACTGATGTGTATACAGACATCCACAGCGCCCACAGTACCATCATACCATTATAATAACTTCCATTAGCCTCAACCTGCAGTTTGTGTTTAGTGCTAATTTCTGTTAGCATGCTAATATTCTAAGGTTGTAAACTTGAGCATTTTACCTGCATACCTCATTGTTAGCCTCCTTTAGTACAGCATCAGCGCTGTTAGCATGGCTCTATCTCAGTTAATTGACAGGAAGCAAGCATCAAATAATGCGGCACTGATATAAAACATGTCATCTTTTGCAAAATAAGATAAAAAATGAATCCAAACACATTTTAACCTCAGTGTGTTCATTGATTTATTAAAGATGTGGCAAAATGGCACCAAATGGATCCCTCTGAACTCTTGAACATTTTCATATTAGCATCGCAATTAAAGTGCTTAACCAGGGAAGCTGGGCTGATTGTGATAGAGCTGCACCTGAACTCCCACAAGGTGTGACCATTGGGGAGATGATTATTTGTTCTGATCCCTAGACTGGCTGTGACGAGCAGGGGAAGAAAACCAAGTGTTTATATGTGCTATGGTGCCTGTGAGCAAATATGGGATGGTGTTCATGTCACTGGATAACTCAATGTGGTTGTATGACTGCAGAGTTGTTCATGTTAAGGTTAAAAATTCTCAACTCTCACGCATACTACACTATAACTATATTCCCTATTTTTGAGTCTAATTATGTTGAACTAAAGACTTTGGCCTACATGAGGTTTGACGTGTCCATGTTTGTTTGTTCTTAAAAGCGTTTCCATATTATCAAGTTCCACAGTTCTAATTATGACTTGGACGTTGAGGTGAACACGATTTACAAGCTGGAAGATGGTAATTATGCTAAGTCCAATATCAAATGAAGGTGGCAAAAATCATTATCACCACTCAGGTGTCCTTGAGCAAGGCCCATATTCAGATCCAATCAGTCTAAAACACCAGTTCTACCATTCATTTAAGTGGGGGTAATCCATTAAGGATGCAGCAATGGCGGCCACAATGAGGTGGACTGGATCAATTTTTGAAGAAACAAAACCCAGCGTCAGACTGCTGTGGCCAATCTGGTGATCAGACCAGTTGCTCCATACAGAGCCTGAAATATTGCTGAATATTGCTGAGGTGGAATCCAGGCGGAGTTCATGGACAAAACTATGACATTTAGTTCAGTTTGTGTACCCACTTTAACGTCTGTGTGTGGCTGGCAGTCAATACTGCAAAACAGCGATACCAAGACGTTTTCTATAGTTTGTGTCTGCTTGTTTGAGAGTGATACAGACAGAGAGAGAAAGAGAAAGAGAGAGCTAGAGAGTGAATGAAGAGAGGGAGTGCCAGTAGCGAGAAAGCTGGTGAATCATAAATGTTCCGATTGTTTCACAGTGGTTACATTTAGCACAAATAAATACGGTGACACTCCTACACACTGCTGCACAGACTGGATTTGGTCTGAATACGGATGGTGGAAGAGCATCTCATTTCAAGCATACTGATACCTTTAACCTCCAACTGTTCCAATGGAGCTGCTCAGTGGACATCAGATCAGATTTTGGTTGTATTGGGCAGCTTCCAGGTGTGAATGCGTGTAACTGAGGTGAACAGGGCCTTCCTGAAAAAGAAAGCATTGCTCTCAGCAAAGTCTCCCTCGATAAATACAATTTTAAAAAACTGTGTGAGCTAGAGGGATGCTACTGCTGCCGTGTTGTATAAACTTAACCCGCTGGGTTATTGCTTTCAATTTTGGGAAGTCGAGTTTTATTTATGTACTACAGAATCAAAAACATGCCTTATAGGACTTGTTCAATCAATGGCAACACTGCAAGACAAAAGAGCAGGACATCTACTGTCAACACAGTGAACATTATGATTGATTGCCAGCTTTGATGCTGTTTTACTGATATCATTATCTACCTCATCAACACCTGTTGTAGCTTTAATCTCCCTTTCTGGCAAGATGGTGTTTCATAATAGGCAGCTCAACAACAGGAACGACACATGCAAATGTAAACCAAAGTGTGTTAACTGAAATAGACAGAAGATTTTTTAGGTTTTTACATTAAGTATCATTATGAAAAAGAAGTACCACATTATTACCGCTTTTCAAATATCTTCTAAATCTTGTTCCGAATGGACTCATCTGCCTCTGTTAATTGGGTCATGGAGGACTCAGGAAGCTAATGGACACAATGTCCAAAGCCTTACAAATCATATTTTCCATAAGTTCACAATCCTGCCACATATACTGTACTGTATAGTCCTTTCATGGATCATATTTTGGAAAGCATCTTTGGCACTTTCTGACATTTCTGGGCAATGTTCCTCTGCTGCAGATGCAGGCTGCTGCACTTAAAGGGGATGTCTTTGATCTGTCAGCCTCAAACTTGGCAAGCAATCTTCAAATACAGTTGAGCAAGCACAAACCTTTCAGGGACTGGAACACAATGTAATGTAATATGGCTCTTCACACCTTCTGTATCTTAATGAGGCTTGTAGCAGCCAATATTGTAATAACTACCGTTAATGTAGTGCCAAAAGTTTTTCCATTCTTAATAACTCAATAACGTAATAACTGGCCAATAATGTTATCAAATTTCTGAATGATCGATACCTCGATAACTCACTGCACATTTACCATATATGTATGAAAATAATTAATGTATAAGAACATAAATAAAAAAGTCTCTCAGATCGACTTTATATTGGGTCTATGTGATCTAAAGAGATGTCGAAAGTTTTCGTAATTTTGATATTTTGCCATAAAACAGGAAGTTGTTGTAACTTCACTGTACATAGTTAAATCTGCCTCAAAATTCATGTTTGGTAAGTCCAGCCCAGAATATATCTACATGCCATCTACATTTTAATGGTGTGGTCTACACATGATATGCTAAAAACATAACATATAATAAGTGGGTGTTCCCTAGCACCACATAGTGGACACAGGAAGTGACATTTAACTCTGTTGTGCAGTATCTACAATGCATGAAAACTGAGCATGAACTGTGTCAACCAGGCTCCAGCAACTGCTGCTGCACACTCTGTCACATGTTGGGTGTGAGGGCCTGTTATTCACTGCTTGCAGCTTTAATTTGTTTGTGTATCTTGATTGTTGGACTTATATCTTGTCCTACCTTTCACTCCTTAACCATTTGAGTACCAAATGAAGTGCAAGCAAATGTTCACAAACACATGTAATTATAAATCAATATAAAAAAAGGCAACACTGCCTTGTTGTTGTTACCACCTTTTTGAGACACAAACTTCTTTATTTTTCACAGTCATGGAAGAACTCTGATTCAGCAACTGACAACAAGAGCTAGAGAGCCTCTGCTATATCGAGTTCTTCATCAAATATTCTCTACATTTGCACCATTTTGGCAGCATTACTGCAAGAAGACAGTATTCAGTGCAGACAGCAGGACAGCACATTTAGTGTAACAGGAGACTGCAGGACACTGTGTAGACCATGAACAATTCATATAACATATGAAAATGATAACATATGATTACTTACAAAATACATATCTCAAAAAAGATGTTTAATAAAACCAGATGATCCAGAAAAATGTGTGCTCATGACACTCTCATGACTCTTTTCACAGAAGATGCATCTCATCTTTCAGAGAGTGGAAGGCTTCATTTTAGAAACCAATTCTTCAGAGACAGCATATACAGTATACATCCAGCAAGCAATCACTGTGTGCACTCATGCAGCGGGACACATAGTAGTTGCCAAAAAATGTCCCCTGAGCCATTCATTCAAGCTACTGTAGTGTTCAGATCTACTTACAATTATGTTTTTCTTCTGATTAGGAGGAAAACATGTGTCAATTAGGAAAATTCCACTATTTTTGGATTATTTGAATTGGAAATAAACTATTATTTTACCACATGCCCTTGATTCACTCACATAAACGGTCTTGTAAAACCTGCTTCTTTCAACTCCAGATCATTGCAAAAAAATCAAATCATTGAAGAGTTACTAATCCTTGTAGTCATTTTATCACGTCTCAAACATTTCTCCTGCCTCAGCCAAGCAGCCCTGTCCCGCTTGCAGTTTGTACAAAATGCTGCAGCAAGGCTGTTTACCAAAACCAACACCACACAGATCCTATATCCCCCCAATCCCCTCATCCCTTCACTGACTCATTGTTAAGTACAAATCACTAGGTTTTAAGACATTGCTTATCACATACAAGGCCCTCCATGGTCTATCCCCCTCATACATTCCCAAACTCTTACATCCTTATTCCACCTCTAGGCCACATCACACCTCCCCACCTGCTTCTTGTCATTTTCACTGATTTGCCTGCAATCGTGCTGTATTTAATTATTTTTGTATATTGTACAATGCTATTTGTCTTAAAAAGTGTTAGGCTATTTAAATAAAAATGTATGTACTCAATTACATTTTGTTTCAACATTTTTACAGAAAGCAAGATTTTCAGCACTAGACTAAACAACTTTAACTACTATTTATTTTTGCAGTCAAGAACTAAGTGAAGTGCCATCTGATGTTGTAGACAAACTCTTCCTGCTCTAACGTGGATCCATTTCAGTGGAGGTTCAAGTCCTTGGAAGCTGTCCAATCCCCTGTCAGTCTGACTAAGCTGCAGAGTTTTAGATTGGAGTGGGGATGTGCTCACCAGCTGTGAGATTAAGGGGAACTGATCGATGGCCTTTCTGATTGGCTCTCGTGGTGTCCCAGCAGCATCCAATCCCCTTGGTTTGGATGATTGTCCTCATCCGAGCCAAAACCAATTCTTCCTCCACACAGGGGCCAAATAAGATCACTGACCTGAAGCTACAAGGCCACGCTTGGAGGTTCTGTCTCCATCCGTCTGCACTCCTCATCTCTCTGAAAAAAATAAGACAGACAGAGAAGAAGAGAAGGGAGGAAGATGAGGAGACGGAATTAAATTAGAGTTTAAATAAAGAGCGATTTGCACCATCACGGGTTTACACTTCCCTTGTTTCACTTAATGTGTATTTTCCTGACATCTTTGTCATTAAGTGCTAATGGCAGTGTGTGTTTCTGCACTGCTCTCTCCAGAAATTACCTGTCAGTCAAACTCAGTGGGTGGCACTGTGATGTGTTTTTCCTTGGATTTCCTGTTCAGTCTCTGTAGATGGAGCTCTTTTCTTTTTCTGTTCAGCCATGGTGGTTCCAAATTCTCCTGCCAACTACACAGTTCCACTATCTATTCAAAGCAAACTGCTGCTGGAAATGTAAATTGCATGACTTCCTGTGCAGCAAAGAATTTTTCTTTTTTAGAAGAGAAAATGTGAATGTTTTCATGAACTTGGTAGAAATGCAGCTCAGGGATCATTTGTTTAAAAACCATAAAAAGCTCAAATGCATGCAAGATAATATAAGCTGTACGTAAAAAGCTGCCTCCATATGTTTAAATGTGTAAATGTGTGACTGTGTGTGTCTGTGAGTGGCAGGATGGCAGACTCACAGTAAGAAGACTGTTTAAGGACTAACCTCATGATGGAGATGAATAAAGTGTTTGCTTCATTCACTGATTCCAAACAACTGCCAAAAAGACTCCTGCAGAGATTCAGCTTTCATTTGCCACCTGTGCTGCGATGATGATGAACACGAGGAGGCTGCAGTGCTTCCTCTCTGCTCACCAAATATTTCCCACTTGGGTGTGTGGAAGAGGCACTGAGCCTCAGAAGAGACTAAAAAATTTAATTTACAAATTTATTTAACCTGCATGAGCTACTAGATTTCATGCCGTTTTCAATCTGCATGGACGATCTACACTTTACTTTGTACAAGGTTAACATGATGCTGATTTGGCACATGCTGTCTATCCATCTCCTGGAGAGGTTTCTTTTGGAGGAACATAATGCATTAAATTTATATAAAGAGGTCAATATTAATGCTGTAGGGAATTTGTCCATGTCAACCCATTCATTATGCCTACAAATATCAATAAAAATAATTTGCAAAACAAAATCTAAATAAATTATTTTTACAATTCTGAAGCTTTCAGCCACATCTTGTGGCCTTGATCAGCAATCAGCAATCAACATCATCAACTGAGAAAATTGCACCCATTGGTGAGAGCAATGAGATGTGGCTTAAAGCTTTGGAGGAAGTAAACCTTGAGTTAGGATGTTTTTGTAAACAATGACAAAAGTATTTTATAATCTAATAATCTTAACCTGAATTTCAGTGTTCAGTAGTGAAAACATCAGCACCTCAATCTTTTCAATCATTTGGAGCTTTTTTAGAACAAGCCTAAACAGTGATTGTCCCCCTTCCTTGCTGAGGTCGCCTTGACTCAATTTGGTGTGCTCATGCAAGTAAAAAGTAGTTTATGAAGCTAATCTTTTGATTTGAAATCCTGTTCAACCAATTATTACAGCTGTACACCTGCTGTGTTGTTTGCCACATGTCTTTGTTTAGTTTGACTCTGAAGACACAGTAGTGTGAAAATGTTACTCAGTTTGAACAATTAAAGGCTGTGAATTAATCAGTGTGTTCCAGTCCTCCTTTGTTCACCGCAAGTTGGCTGTCCTTGAACGGAGAAGCACCAGATTCTGCAGCATTTTGGTGAAAGGTTCGAAGAGCAACCTTCTTCTAATAGGTAATTGTTCGCTCTACTATTCACACAGGCTAAATGTAGTACTCTAAAGTGATTGCACCAAAAGGAATTTGTTGAAAAAATTACATAAAAGATCATTTTAATGGACCAGTGTGTAGGATTCGAGCACAATGGAAGTAACAAAAACTGCAGTCCCTCAAATGGCCACTTGACTCACTTGACTAATCTCCATGAGGCCCCATATTAAATTGCCCTAATCCTCTATACTTCCCCTTTCATGACAACTGTACAGGGGTTGGATTTTTATACAACTCACAATTTAAGTTATAGTAAGGCTTAAAGTTATGGATAATTAAGGGCATGGCCGCTTTGAGTGATAGGTGGGTGCCGTCACAGGTGGCTGTTTTCAGTAACCAGGCTTCATTCGGCCATCCTCAGCTCCACCCATGCTCAATGTGTTTATATATTTTTGGATTAGGCAGAATCAGGATTTCCAACATAGCGACAGCCAGAACCGACCACTCTTTGAGCTTTTCCTTTCCTTTCCTCCATAGAAACCTATGGGTGATGTCAAAGAGGCTACATCCATTTTTAATTATACAGTCTATGGTAGGATTCAGTAGCATCTAGCGGTTAAGAGTTATTGTTTGGTCTGCATGTCAATGTCATAAATAAAAGTTAAATAAAAGACTGTCAGGACTGTATCTGAGATTCACTTTCAAGTAAAAACATTGCATTTCACATTTTCACCCTGTTTTTAACATTGCATTGTTCACTGCCATTCATCTCTATAATTTGAAATGATTCAGAAATATTAGGTCCCATGAGAAACATAGAGACATAAAACATAAAAAAGAGCACGTCATTATGATGATTTGGTAATTGTGTGCTGCCATCTAGTGGGCACTTTGGGAACATTTCTTTGTTTTTGGGGCCACAATTCAACATAATACTGGTGCCTTTCTCGCTTCTCCTACCTCCAAACCAGCTATTTATAGCAGTTACACACAGGAAATTCCTCTTTTCTGAAGGCTTTAGAGAAATGCCTCCTCTCATGGTCATCTAATTAAAGTTAAGCTCAAAGCCGAACAGAAGCCCCTCTGAGGAACTAATACAGGCATCTTATTAAGCAATGTTTAACTTTAATTTCCTCTGGAACAGCCAATGTTTTTACAGTATTTACAAATGGAATATTCATCTACAAAACGCTGCATATGTGAACTCATTTTGCACGCTGTGTGGCACATTCTTTGTTTACATCATGGTGACATAACTGGATTTAAGAAGAGCAACAGCACAGCACTGAATGAGTTCATGCCCTTAATTGGTGTTTGTTTTTTTGTTAGAAGATATTTTTCAATTGCTTGGATACTGAAAAGACCAAATAATACAATAATTATTAAATCTATCAATTACTATACAGAAAATATAAGATGTAATAGTTACATATATTATTGTAATGGTGAACTGATGCCTTAAGACATGGTTACCATAGAGAGTATGATATTACAGTGAACAGTATAGTAATTAATTATAAACCAAAGAGTAGCAAAACTATGAAAAAATTATAGTACAGTTTATTGAAGTGTCAGTAAAATGCATTAAAACTGTCTTTTCCCCCCCACAGCACAATGCAGAAGGGCAGTGAAGTAATATCCAACAGCATGGACAGTTCATAACCCCGAGTTCACAATGTACGAACATTGATTAAAGAGTTTCAGGGTAGACTGGAAAGTTGGCCTGAGTTGAACATTACACTGTCACAAGCTAATCAACAGCTAATCACGCTTGCATTCCTCCATGTTGTGATTTGGTTTAATGATAAACAGTCACGTCTGACGAGTGAAAAGATGGAGGAGAAGCTGATTGCAGACAATCAGAGCTTCCCCATCCTATACAGGTTTCTAATGAAAAACTACATCAAACCAGACAGAAATTAAGTTTGGAAAGGATCTGTTGATGCCAAGAGCAACGTTTGCTATTTGCTGTCCGCTGTGACAAACTGTTTCTGACTGACTACAACAATATACACTGTATCGTTTCACCAAAGGCCCAACACACCCATGGTACAGCTGTCTTTGGGGCTGAGCTCGATTGACACATTGCACCTGGGCGAGACAATAGACCTTTTTCACAACAGCCACTTGAAATGAAATAGTAGGGTAAACACAGGTGTTACCAATGATACTGATTAAGGTTCCATCCAATTGAGTGTAGCAGAGCCTTTCCAGTGAGCCAACATGTATAACAGCAGCACCCTGACTCTGTTTGACCTGAATGGAACTGAACCTTAATTAGTATAGGTGGTAAAGCTGCTTATGCTGTGCACCTTTGTCTCTGTCTCTGTCCTTCTGTCGTTACCTCTGTTCTCTGTGTCTCTCTCTCTCTCTCTCTCACCCCAACTGGTCGAGGCCACCCACCTAGAGTCCGTTGCCGCCGTCGCCAAGTGCTTGCTCATGGTGGTAACTGTAAATAATTTTATATGTAGTACGGTCTAGACCTAGTGTCCTGAGATATCTTCTGTTATGATTTGGCGCTATACAAATAACATTGAAAATTGATCCATTGAGATCCATTTTTCATTTAATTTTAATAAAATGTGAAATTAAAATCTATAAGTTGGAACGTTTGAGTTGGAATACTTTGCAAGAGCATGAGTATGACAACAAAGAGGATTTAAACGCAGACAAGTGAGCGTGCTAATAATGCTTTAATGTCACCGACAACCTCTGTAGTCTCATTTAGTGACTTGTTAGCAACAGCTATTTTAAGACACACAAAAGCTTTACAGGTGAGGTATTTTATGTCATATAAACGTGAACATTTCTTAATCTCATGTTGACCACAGATCTTATTTCAGTCATCTAAACAAAACCCATTCAATAAACCCACTAACTTTGAGGCGAGGGAAGCCGAAGTGCTAACCTCAGTTAAAATGTTAACTAAGTTCTGGGTTTGAAGACTCATTCCTGTTGCACTCTATTGTAGTTTAATGACCTCACAAAATTACCACCATTACTCTGCCCGACTTGAACCTGAGCAGAGATCCACTTGGCCAAAAAAAATGAAACATCCTGTGGGGGAAAACAATTTGGAACCCCTCTTCATGGTTGAATGTAGAAGGGGTGACCAGCTCAATGTTTTTTGTTTGTTTGTCTTAAATTTGAATTCCAGAAAAAAGTCTGAATGAAAATGTAGTTTTGTGTTGCAAAAAAGGTTTTTTATGCTTTCCTTTCCTGCTAATCATCTTGTGACCCCTTTTCGTCAACGATAACCTGCTTTTTTTTAATATATATGTTGACATAATTAGTCCTTTCTAAATAATCGTCGAAACTCAAAGCAGAGTAACACATCCTAAGTAAACCCAACAGTAAGTACAAAACCAAAGACTTCTACAAGACTAATATTTGCCTGTTATTGTTAATGTGACCCACATACACCATTCATACCTCTTCCATGTTGCCACTGTGTACTAAACATTTATAGACCTAGCATGTAACCTCTTGACCAGTTCCCTTTAGCACAGGTCCACACACAACATCCCAGTGCCTCCTCCTGATTGGCTGCTGACCTCACTGTGACAGTCACACGGACTTCCTCCTCTTGCCAAACACATTGTTGATGAGCTTGGCCATGGACTTGGAGCCACTGTAGCGTCTCCGGTCAGCCCTGTACTTGAGGTGCTCCATCACCTGTCGAATGAGCTGGGTGAAGAGGTTGGCGATGTCCTGGTAGCTCTCGGCTGCTGAGACCTCCTGGAAGTGACAGCGGTTCTCCTGAGCCAGGCAGCGGCCTTCGTCCTCACGCACCTGCCGGGCATGACACAGGTCCTGCTTGTTACCTACCAGACACACAGCAACCTCCGTCTCCCTAAACAGAGACAAGAAAGTGTAGACTGGTGAGATGTAGAGGATGTGGAGCCAATAAAAGCAGCAGTAATTACTCTCTGAGGAGTGATTTTATTATAAACCACTCCAACCCTGCTGGACCTATTATTGCAACAATTTGTCTGGAGAAACTTTGTTCAAACACACAGAACTTTATTTTATATTGTGGTCATCCATGTAAAATCATCCATCTATTGCTTCCAAGACAGGTCTCAGCTGCCAAATTGAATTCTTAAAAACATATGAAAAGCAGTTTCTGTCTCTATTTAGGCTAAGTGCATTTGATTTACTTACACATAAAAGTGTTTCCACTCCTTATCTCTATTAAGAATTACTGATTGCTGATCTACACTCACATACTTGTGACTGACTAAATAAATATCTTCCCTCCACGTTATCAGGATTTGTTGACACATGAAAGGCAGCCTGATGGATGTGGTTGGCCCATATTTCCAGCAGACCAAATTTACTAGATGCCTGTAGTTTTACAGCGAACCCCTCACACGTCATCATGAATCATTTATTAGTTTGTGATTGTCAGGGCCCAGCATTCCTTACATTCAAGACAGCATGAGGATCTCTGTTCAGCTTCAGAGAAATAGAGCAACAATACTCTGTTTTGTTCTGTTTTCCCATCGTGTTTACAGAACATTTGGGGAAATAACTCTCAGCATTTCAAGGCTTGTCAACGAGACGAGAAATCATATTAAAACTGTTTGGATAAACTCAAAATGGCATATATACCAAGTTAAAAACAAGACTGTTCGCTCAAGTAGGTCCAATGTGTAACATTTATAAGGATCTAAATATTGTACTTCAATTAAAAATATTGGACAGCTATAATAATAAATAAAAAATAATAATAATAATAATAATAATAATCAATTATCATCATCTAATGTTATAATATATTCTATAACAGAAACCGGGCAAGTTTTCTGTATATTCTGATTATTATATAAGTAAGTATATAAGTATAATAAATGTTTTAAGTAACATTTTCAATGCAGGACTGTAACAGAGTTTTACAGTGTGGTAGTACTACTTTATTTTAGGTTTAATTTCTATTTTATTGAAAGGATCCTCCTCCACTGCTGTTTTTATTGGCATTTTCCATTACATGAAGTTTTCACTCAACAACAAAGATTTGTTTTCACTGATAGTGTCTCATAGCTTTCAGTCAGTGTTCTCAAGTACATTTTAAATGCATTCTTGACATTGTTAACCCAAATCGTATCATAATAAGCCACATATGGCACAAATTTGAAAGAATATTTGTTAACACGTTTTGGATATGGTTCATGTAACCTCATCTGGCTCAAAGGAAATCGTTAACAGGGCAACAGCTGCTCTGATCCACCATGTCTTAACTTTATAAAACCCAGCAGTGGCTTGTTGAATGAGGAGGTTCCCCATCCGTGTCCAGAATAAAATAACCTCATTGTGCTCCTAACCCTTTGCAGTTGTCTATGCGTGCCTCCCGAATCTGACGCAGGATGTGCTTGGCGTTGATGAAGGAAGTGCGGTCGCTGATGTTGTACACCACCACAAAGCCATCTGCCCAGTCCACCGGCTCCTCCAGTATACACCTGGCCTCTGAGCTCTGCCAAGGACAACACAAGCTTTTATTTTGGTATCACACTGAGCAGATTACATAGTATGTATGCTTCCTATATACAATATGTTTTTATTGCGACAGATTCAACTGAGAGAAAGGGGTGAAGGAAATGACCTTTACACTGTGTCTTTTAGTAGATATTAACTAATGAACACGAGCTTTAAGCAGCATTGGCTCAATGGCAGTTTTGTAGTTTTGGCCACTGTCAGCACTGGTTTAATGAAATTAATTTGTCTAATATGAATTTATTGAAGTCAATCAATTACACTATTCAACTGAGAAAAAAAAGATATATAAAATATAATCAAATATGTTATATGATAAACCTTTGTGCCATTATATATATTACAGTATAAAGTATTCACAATCCTCAAAAGTTTTTTTTTTGCTTTACAACATTGAATCAAATGGAGATTTCTTGTGTTTTTTTGTTACAATAATCAACAAAAAATATAGCATTTCATATCTGAAATTAATTGAGATCTCTTTGTAGAGATCACTATGGCATTAAATTGCCTTTTGTTCTTATCAGCATAAAACACACCACATTAAAGCAACACTGATTCCATTTTGTAAAACATGAAAATTATCAAGGGCGTGAGATACTTTTTAAAGATCCAGTCTATAGGATTTAGTGGCATGTAACGGTATAATCATCCCACTTCACCCTCCACTTCCAAGCGCAAATGAGATAGTACGGTGGGTAAAATGTAAAATGTAAATGCCCCAACTACAGCCAGTGTTTGGTTTTTGCCTTCTTGGCTACTGTAGAATCAAGGAGGTTGGGACAGGAGGATAAGGCAAGGGAGCGTTACTACACTGTTAAATACCACAACATCTGATGGTCTTTTAAGTTTTATTTGGAAATATGTCAACTACCTATTTCACTGTGACTTTAACTGCAGGTAACCATGGCAACAGTGCATCTTATTGTTGCCAATGCTAGACCAGACTTAACCATGAATTAAAAAGACTACAGACAAACATTTAAAAAGGATTTTAACACAAGGGGTGTTTTTTTACATGGCAATACAAGACAAGGTGTCCAGGATAGAAAATAAGACTGGTATCTGTTTTTGTTTTTTTTAATTGTGTTTTTTGCTTTCATAAATGACATTAAAAAGGCTCATCAAGGTCTATATATACCATACATATGCATTACTGTTGTCCCACTTTTTCAGAGCTATTTTTACTGCTGTTCTTGTTACCCTGAACAACACAGTGTGCAGACACGTACAGAGCAAGAATAGGACAACAACTTTGAGTGACCTTGAGGAGAAATAATCAGTGGAAGGACAAGGCCTGACATGTCTGAGCCCTCGAACAACAATGTCTCAGCACTGTAAAACCTCACTTATCCTTTTCTCTTTATTGACTCCATAGTTTCTTTATGCAGTTCAGGTCAGAAGGCCAGGACATCCACTCAGTGTTTCTCATAAAAAGGTGGTGTTACTGTGAGTTTATCCGACAAAGACAATGACCTGTTGTTGTGCTGAGCCAAGGGCTATTCCAATAAAATACTAACTTTGTAGTAAAAGGTCTCTCAGATATTTGGTCTTGCTGAAAGAGAAGTAAGCAGGTTATATGGCTCTTTTCTTCTCTAGCACACATCGCCTTAGGATACTCTCATAAACCCTTTAGATACCCAACTTTAAGTGCCATATGGATTGTACACGTGCCGGCCCAAGGTAAATATCTGACCACGGTTCATTCAAGGTCATGGACATGTGCTGCAGCTTCCCCAGAAAACTGAAATATGTGAAATGCTTGCAGCACCAAAACAAGAAATGATTATGTTTTCATTTCAGCTGAAGGATGACATTGTCTTTGATGGATTCTACCATACTTGGGCTTTAAAAACTCACAGTGGATTATTTTAATTTATTGAAGCTTTTCTTGGCACTTGACACTTTGGAGACAGTTTTCTCCCAACACTTATGATTTATCTTTAAACATATGGATGATGGATTTTAAGGTTTACTCCTGAAAAGACAGAATTCTGAACAGTCTTAGATTCTAATTTGTAACTTATCCCATAACAGAATCATCTATGCATTTGTGCAAGAAAAAACAACAACATTTTGATTACATTTCCAGTCCCACAGTCAAAAAGAGTCCAACTGCAGCTCTGCTGTTCTAATAAAAGTTCTGGACAAATATTACTATATCGGGTGTGTTAGTGATATGTCGTACCTGAGAGCAGGGGTCAAAAACTTCCAGATTCAGCTGCCTGCCATCGATTGACAGCCTTTTATGGTACAGGGAATCTGTAACAAGGAGTGAAAAATAAATAACACAGTTATATTAACTGAATAAAATACTGACTGATGGCAACTTTGTGAGGCAGTTGGACTTAATCTATGTGCTTGTGACGGTGATAGATGTTCATCCAATCACCTGCGGAGTAGTTTTTTAAAACTGTCTGCCCCTTTCCAAAAAGTTTCCAACTACTTTCCCGGAGGTTATGTGTAACAAACCATCTGACATTAATTTGGCCTGCCAGATGTTCTAAAATGAAATTGGACAACTTTGTCATGCCTTCACCATCCTAGGGGGGAAGATTTTGCTCACAGAACACTATTGAATGATGAGCATTCCATAGACCTGCATATACCTGGCACTACACCACTGCCATGATCAAACTGGAGGATTTTGCAGCCAGATATTTCCCTCAGGAGTTGGTGGAAAGCAAAAAAGAACTAAAAAGAGATTAAATATTGAATTTACATTTGCATAAATGCTTATATTGCAAGTTGCTGTCTGCTGGTTAATAATGCACGTTCACCACATCTTTATATGGTAATTATATGTAATTGTTTTATTTACAGCTTGTTCCATTGTCCCAAAGTGGCAACATAAGGTTTAATATGGCTTTAATCTAGATTGTTAATCTCATGAAACCTCAGGTGCAATTTATGCACCACCAAGCGACTAAATAGCAACATCCATGATGTCTGAAGATAAACTCTGTTCTCCAGAAACAAAATCAAACCACAATCATCATCAAATCTGGAAACACTTACTGGCGTTTGAGGCATATTCACCGATGAAGCGCCTGGTCAGGAACCGCACAAGGACAGCTGGAGGAAACAGACGAAATGAAAAACAACATAATGAATCATTACACTCTCATCCCTCACAGGTGGCAGCAATGGGGCCAAAATGACCCTCATTTACTCCTCCGACTGCAGGCACATCACGGTGCCAACCGTCTATGGGATTGAAGCGGTGAAACAGTAGCCTCACATGAAAGAGGCTGCATGGCTTTTCTGGAAGGCATGTGTGCATATTTGGCAAGCTGAATGGTTATATTTCCCCCTATGCTTTGCCTCCAGAATGTGAGTATAAAACTGACCACAGACAATCAGTTTCAATTAAGGGCTGAAGTTTCAAGTGCTGAACTCTGTTGCTGATGGTGGTCACGGGCCTCCCAAGGGGTTATACAGGGGTTATACTTTGGCTATGGGGACACACAAATATGCATTTGGCCCAACAAGTTAGTCATGCATGCCTTCTGGGAAATGCAATACAAATTCAACTTACATGACTTTAAGACACAATAGCAATTCTTTTGGAGCTTTCTTCACACTAACATTGAT
>NW_023339762.1:7802056-7810468 GCF_004916995.1 Morone saxatilis | reverse complement strand
TTGATTTATTTAAAGAGTAAAACAACAATGTGCATTGAAAGCAACAAGCAGAACAGCTAGAGCAGAAAAACAGACACGCATGCTGCCTCCAGAGGCTACTGCATCTCCACAGTAACAGCTCAGCTTCACTGCCAGGCAGCGAGAATGGAGATATCCCATTGCTTTATGAAGCTTGAACACAGCACAGAGCCAGTCAGTCTTAACCACCACCTCAGAGACTTAATACTTATATATGCAACAAGACCCCAAGCAGCAACAAGGGTCCTATAACCCACCCACTCTGCCTCACCTGCCTGGAATGTTTGACGTTGCAGATTTGAGATACGGTCACATAAACTGTTAAAAGCCTTGGAAAATAAGCTGTAAATTCAATGTGTCTTGGCTGAACAAAATAATATCATTGAGCATGCCACCTTGACATTTTTCTCTCTTTTGTGATGTTTTGTTGAATAATTGATTAATGAAGATAGATGGGTGGATAATGAAAATAGCCTTATCATTAGTTGCAGCATTAAACTCACATGTGATACCCTCCAGCTTTTCAGGTTCAATCCCACAAATTGTGATTTATTACACACTAAAAACCATTATCATTTAAAAAGCAGTACACTGACTGTTTCAACTGTCAGCACAAAAAGAAATCAACAAATATGACTTTTAAAAGACATAATATACAGTACAGAGATATTGACTGAAGAAACACAGATATTCTTTACTCATAAAAATGACTTAAAATCCACACACCTGATTTCCCGGCCCCCTGGCTTCCAAGCAGGGCCAGCTTGATGTCGTTCATGCCTGTGCTCTGTCAGGTCCTCAGCTGGCTCTCTCTCTGTGTTGTGTCTGGTATCTGGGTTAGTATCGGCACACTAAATGCTCCTTACAGTCCAGGCTGGATGTGAGTACAGGACTGCCCCCCTCTCTTCCTCTTCAAAGGGCTGTTTCACTTTTTAAAGCTGAAGAGAGAGACGAGGGGGGAAAACAAGTGCCCCCTTCTATGCCGTCTATCTGTCTGTGTGCCAAGCGGTCCTTTGCTCTCTCACACCTCTCTTTTCTCTCTCTCCCTCTCTTTCCTATATCCAACATAGCTCTCTCCCCCCTCTTTATTCCCTCTCAATCCATCTGTTTTCCTTCTTTCTGTCCTCTCATGTGCCTATATATCTCTCTATTCTGTCTTTTCTTCCTCCTACAGAGAGGTTACCCAAAGGTCATGGCTGACTAAACCTATTGTTCTGTTCCAACTGTGGCACTGTAACTGTAATCCAGCAGCCATCTATGGACATTTGTGTTTATACTGTAATGTTATGGAGGCCTTTTCCACCAGGAAAAGAAGAACTGATGAAATAGGAATGACAAAAGTGTAAAAGATGGTAAACCAAGATTAAAAGAATAAAATTACTTATTGTCTTTAAGAAAAAAAAAAGTAAAAAACTACAACTAATTTGCAAAAGCAAATATGCTTTGAGAGAAAATTCCTCCTGGTGTTTTATATCAACCTTATGAGGAAAGATTTTTAATGAACGTATCTGTATGTATCTGCAAAACATTCAGTCACAATGTATTTACTACTTTTAAATACTTTTTTCTATCCTCTTATGCAATACAATATCTGTGAGTATGATTATTGTTATTGTTGTTATGCGCTTCTGTTTAGGGGCTTAAACACTTTAAGATTAGGGAAATATTGTGGTTAAATACTGATAAAGTCAACATTGATTTGAAGCACAAGATAAATTGTGGTTAATCTGACATTCAACCAAAACCTCTAAATCCAACCACATGTAGGATTCAGGATGCAAGCCCTAGTTCCTGGTGTCAAAGTCCTGCAATATGCACTTTTTTTAAAATTTTCATTCATAATTACAACTTAATACAATCATGTTTTCATGATTTCCAATTTTTGTGGGTTTTTTTGGCAGAAATGGGCTTCCATATATTGATGCTTCGTATTCAGTTAAAATCAAGAAACCAACATTTTTATTTCTTCAGGTGGTGGAGTTATTGTTAACCTCTCTGTTATAAGATCTGCCAACATCCTGCTGCGTTGAGTGTTGATAATATTCTGGCCTCAAGGAAAGTAATTTTATTGAAATTGGTCGATGTATTTTCGTGAAGGGAAGGCAGTGATATGATGGGGAAAAACTTGATGACTTTGGTTATATACTTGAGTCACAGCTTACCAGACTGAAGCAATATAGTAAAGCTGAGTGGCTTTGAGTGCAGTGTAGAAGCAAAACCATGTGAAGGCCAGCAATAAAAACACTGATTAGAGTATCAGTCATACTCCTGACATCAAACTCAATCGATTCAGACGAGCAATCCATTCCCTTCAGCTTCAGCCGCCGCACCAAATGTGGCACATATAGCCAATAAATCATCCTCCAGTAGCTTCGATTTCACACACACTAATGTCAGCCAACAAAATGAATATTCTTTAGACTAAAACCACATTTTTGTCCCCCCTGACCCTCTTGCGTGCTGGACATTTTGGGCCTATTTCCAGACTGCCTTCGTTTGATCTTGTATCTGTGTGCAAAATCTGTGACGTTCTTCCAAAAAAGTCTTAAATTTTACCCACTTTAGAGAAGGCTGTGAAGACTTGTTTGAATTTGTCTTTGTGTTAATGGCATTTCACAAAAACATTGTTTTAAACCCTCATTTTGGGTTGTTTTAGTCTATTTACATAGTTTCTTTATGATTACAATGGCTGGAATGAATACTCCATAGCCGGATCCCTTCAAACATTACACATGTAAACAAGGCTTTTACAGTGTGTTACAGCAGATTATTCCACACGGTAAGACTTTGCATCAAAAAAGCTGTCGATCAATGTGAAATGTTTCAAAACTTCCTTTTTTGGAGTTTCTCTTCTTGATGACTTTAGGATCATAGATGGACCATTAAATACAAAATTGACCACATTATGTGCGTCCAAATTCATTCATGATGCACGGCATGCAAACTGCAAGGGCTTTTGAAATGTTTACCAAATTATGCTTTATCCATTCAGTGACGTTTAGATATCATATACCTTGCAAATCAGCTTGCATGAGGCTGAATAATTGGTACCATATAACTTTACATTTTGGGAGTTCAGATGAGGACTGAAAACATCAACACGCCACTTAAATTCTTTGACTCGCTCATCAGAACGAAGGGGAATGTTGAGAGATTAATACTGCATATTGGGGAAATGTGTTCACCCCAATCATGCCTAATCTCAAACCAGTAAAGTAAGAATTTTGATCAGCCTTGAATGTTCTTGAATCAGCTGCACGCATTTTGGATCAGAAAAAACAATATTCTCCCACAATAAAAAAATAATAATCAAAATCACTTCGTCATGTCATCAGACCTTCTCAGCGGATATTTCGGTTGTAATCAAGAAGACCCAAATTCCTGTGTTTTACTTCCAAGGCGAGCACACAGTGGAAGGTCCAGCCATCCATGGCAGCTTTTAATCAGAGAGCTGATCAACACGTGGCTGTAAAGAGGCTTTCACATGGGACGACGTCATGTGCCCACAAAACAACACACACCAAGAAACACATTACTCCCCCCAGCTGCATACCCACACACAAAACCACTCACCACAGCACATCAGCAGCATCATTACGTAACGTCTGCGCACCAGGAGTCTCTGGAAGATTTGTGTTTATTCTGTGAAATGAGATTATCTGATTTGTGTGACATGTAAAAGTTATGTTGGACTAAAGATTTCCTCATGCCAAATTATGCCATTTCAGAACGAAAGGGGTTACTGTTACTGCATGTCATTGGAATTAGGTGGGTAGCCTGATATTTTTTCCAGAGATCTTGGAAAAGAATAAACACCAGCAGTTGGATTTACATGTGTCTCTGATACATCTTGGTTTAGTTTTGGTTTGATTTAGCTTATATCTTTGACTTGGTGAAACAAAAGAATACACAGCCATTTAATAATACAAAACTGCTCATATAAAATACAAATATTTATTAACAAGGTATATTAGATGATGTATATTTAGTTCATTTTACCTTACCTTAGAATTAGCTTTAGTTAACTTAGTTTAGTTGTTTAGTTTGTCACAACTCCGCCTCATTAGCTTAGTTTGGTTATTTTATTTTGTTGATTTTATAAAGACAAAATGGCCTAATGAACATGCAGCGTGAAATAGAAACAAATGCAGTTATAAGTAAAGTAAATTGGATGAAGCAGTTTTGTGGCTTAGCTTAACCATCTCAGTTTATAGCTTGGTTGTTTAGTTTATCATAGCTTTACTTAGATAAATTTAACTTGATAAGTGATTTAGTTAGTCTATATAAGATGTAAAGAATCATAAATCAAAAATAATGATGCAAAAACCAAACATATAAACATGACAGGTATCTAACCCCCCACACACAATATGGTAGCACAAGACACACACAATTTGACATAGGCCTAACTCATAGGCTAATTATAAATTAAAAATAATTATCACCTTTTTTTGGACAGGCAATCACAGAAAGAATTGTCAGTCTTTACAAAATCTTTACACCGTTTTAAATTTGATTGCTTTATGCCACAAAACCAGCCAAGAATGCTGTTCTTGTGTAAAATGTATGAGAGCTTTCAGTTGTTTTTCAGCTGCTGCAGTTGACGGAAGGACTGAATAAATGGAAAATCACAATTAGTCCTATTTATCTTTATCCAGAAAGCCAAACAGTAGAAACCCTTGATTTTCTCACAGGAAATGGCAGGATTTATCATAAATCATTTATGGAAAATGTGGCCTTAATCTTCAGCAACTCTCACAGAAACAGCAACAGTGACTTGAAGATGGCGGCTATCAATAACTCTGACAGAGGTCTCGCTAATTGTTCCAATATGAGTTAATGTTAAAATTGAAAAAGCCAAAGCCATGGTCATCCTTTACTGCCCCACACTTGTGGGTTCAGTTGTTAATCATTCATTCCCTTCACAAATTCACATCAACATCTTGAACATGTTACTGCATGAACCATCATCCACAGTGTGACAGGCACAAGCTGGATTGATGAAGTGCAGAGGCAGCGACTGTTAACCTGAAAACATCATATTAGACCCTTCATTCTCATTCTTGTGATTGAATGTTTCTTCTTCTTCTTCTCTCCCTTCAAGTTTGATTCCCAAATTTGGGCATCAGAAGAGATGTTTCGACATGTTTCCATTACTAACATGTTGAAATTATGAAGTGAAATGAATGATGACTGACTAATAGTGTGTCGGTCGTCTTTGAACTTATCCTATTTTGAAGTTTATGGCTTTAAAAACATCCAAATCTCTGTCTTTGCAACATTCTCAGGTTAAAATGATACACAACTTTATTTTCTTTCTGTGTTACAACCCAAAGCTTTTACACTGAGATACAGTCAATAATAAATAATACATCTTTACTGAGCCAACTTGTTTGTTGTTCCTGGCTTTACAGATTATTTATATTCATGAACATACATGTTTTTGTGCCTAAACCTAACCAAACCTTAATCATAGTGGTGTAATATCAGAAAACAGTTGCTGAATCTTAACTAAAATAAACTGAAATGTTACAAATACTCACGCATACTATCCAAATAAAGTTCTGCTCTCAACACTGTCCAAAGACAACATCACACCTATCCCACTCCTGGATCATTCAAGAAAATCAAAACTGTAAGTAAAGAAATTAGTCTAAATGGCCCTAAATAACCCAGATAGTACCAACAAATCCAGGCGGGCAGCTTGAAAGTAACTGTTCCAAAGTGATGATGAATGAAAACTATCAGGTGTCTAAGAGTTGCTAATGCATGCTCTTGGCTTTGGTCTAAACAGTAGATGTAGGTCTTATCTCAAAGAAGACCAGTGCAGCCTGTGTAGCGCCTGTCTTTTCCTTGTGCGCATTAGTGATTCACCCAACTTCAGACAGTGAGAGGGGAGTATGCAGGCTTTTGATGTTGTTAAATGAAACATCTGCACATTGCGACACAGGAAAAAAAAAGAGGAAGAAAGACTGAAAACAGAGCAAAAGAGAAAGAGAGCAGACATGTGACTGAGGTTTACTAGACTGAATAAAGTGGGTTTAAAAGACACAAGAGGGGAATAAACCTCCCTTTGAAAATATTTAACGGTCAATTTCCCCCATTTTGTCTTAACATTACCCATAGGGGTGCTGGCCCTTGAGAGCTCCCTCTTATGTTTCTCTGTGTGTCTTCATTCAATGGCTGACAATTCTTAGATCCTAGTAGATGTAAACACAGATCAAAGACACTATATAGTGTGGGTGAGTGGGTTTTATCAGTGGTTGCCACATTGGTTTGTCCATTTAAAAATCTTTTATTAGGTTCATGGAGTAAAAAGTCATAGCTCAGCTTTCTTGACAGATTATATTTCATAGAAGTTCATTTGGGCAAATAAAGTAGAGCTTTCTGGCTCACATTGCAGTCACTTTATGCTCTCTCCTATTTGAAAAATTACACTGAGATGAATCTTGGAAGAACAAAATGTCCTGAAACAAAAAGAATACCATGTTTAGGAGCTGAAAATTAAAAACCACAATCAGAAACAGACAGCAACAATGCACATGGAGCAGACCACCAAGGACTGCAGCCGAGTCCAGGAGAAACAACGGCTGTCACGTCTGCTAGATTAGTGTTTTTCAGAGTGGGGCCACCAGGGGTGCATCAGAAATTTTGAGGGAAGATACTAAAAAATAAAAAAACATTGAATTATTATCATATAATTATGCATATTATTATAAATTGTTATTTATAAAACAACATAAACACAAAAAAATATTGAAATCTTGTTGTATACAGTGTGTACAGACTGGCAAAAGGGGGGGGTTAGGGTTAGGGTTGTACATGCACGTTTGTCTTCTTTCAGACGATCTTGATTTGGTGTCTCGTGTGTGAGACTCAAAAAAATTAAGGAAGTGCTATTTTACTGCTATATCTGCTTTGATGGACGATATCGAGTTATATCCCTTTTACTGTCCGTGTCATTTACATTTCACCTAATTATTTTGCTATCCTGGCTGTATGCCTATAAAATGTAAACATTTAATTTTTAAAAGCCAGACCTTGTAGGGCATATCTTCAAAAGCACAGAAAAGACAAAAAGCAGATGTGAGGATGAAGGTTTATGGGGAGTGTTTCTGAGAGATTATTTCTTGAAATGAAATTATATGCTTTTTCTTTCTGTTGCTGTCCACTGATATATCATAAACAGTGTCATTCTGTTTTGACCCTGTGTCCAAAAGAGATCTTGAAATGCAAACAGTATACTTAATGCATTTCGTACAACAAAACTTAATCAAATTGTGGCTTCATATTTAATGTCTTGTTTTGTGGTCATTGTGTCATTCTGAGTAAGACTGAAAAACTGAAAAACTGAAATACAGCTGTGTGCAGAACCAGCAGGGAGAATGTAAAGGGAAATATCATATAATTGGAAAAAAAGAAAGCACAAAAAACCTTATAACTGCAACTACTGTATTTTCAAACCTTTGACTTTATGTTCAAAAGATGTGTCTCCAGTATACATATATATACTTCAAACTACAAAAAACAAAGATGACCAACATCAAAAACATTTTGAAACCACAAGCGGAAAAACCCTTAAGGAGGAGATAGTGGATGTTTATCAGTGTGCTGCAACTCTGACCTTTAACCTTGGTTGCAGAATACAACCAACTGAATACAGCTCACCTTCAAAGCGTGTAGGACAGAGGTTCCCAACATAGGACAAAGCTTTGCAGGGGGTCACAAGGCCTTCTTGAGTTTAAGGGCTGTAAGAAAACTTAAAAAGTATATTGTTTACAGCTCTGTATCTCAGCATTTCATTCATTTCTGTGAAGAAAACAAAATGAAATTAGAGTTTAGATTTACATATAAGCTATAAACTTTGAAGAACTGAACACAAGCTATACTCAACGAGGGTGTACTCACTGCTACACAGACTGCATTAGAAAGGTACAGAGTTAAATCAGCCAAAGAGATAACAGGCAATGGCAAAGAGGAAAACAATGAATTTGTCAAAAAAGAAGCTTATTAAGAATGTATCATTGTTAGAAATAACAACAAAGCATAATACAGAAAGAATTGTGTAAAGATATTTAAAAAAAATATCCTCTCTGATGTAAATTCACAGGAAATAATCTGCTCAACAATAATCCAAATTGTTTATTTTACACAGACTTCCTGCAGTTATTGCAGTCAATGTTTTCAATGTCAGTTGTACAGCTTATAAGTTGTTCTGTACTGTTATTGTACTTTGAATATAATATGAAATATCCATAAAATATGTTACTTAGTCAGGGGAGTTTAATGACAGAAAAGGGGGCCCTTAAGGAAAAGGGTTTGGAACCACTGGTGTAGGAGAAACTACAGTGGCTGTGAAAGTTGTGAAACACCTTAAGGCCTCATCTATATGTT
>NW_023339762.1:7785011-7802033 GCF_004916995.1 Morone saxatilis | reverse complement strand
TATATATTATATATATGTTTGGTTTGTCGGTTCTGGGCGTTGCAGGATATACATTGGACAGAGCTTCAGACTGAAGCCAATGCAAAGTTGAGCTTCTAGCAGACAGATGAATTTGACTGATATATGTCTGATATGTGTGTGTAAATAATTTAAAAGGTTCATGTTCATTTTTAAAAATCTGCTTTATTATGAAATTTAAAGTTACAATCAGAATTTTAAATAACAAAATACAAATTCAGGATTCAGTCAAATACCCATTAATCAAAGCTGCACTTCAAACATCATTCAAGCTCAGTCCACATAGTATTCAGTAACAACACCTATAAGTACATAACAATTCAGAACATAATTCCATATATAAATAGTGGCAGAACTTTTACAAAAGGGGTCTCAAGGGTCTCTGAAAAGGTCTGGGATCCAAGATACATTGACTGGGGAATTACGTGTTATATGTTATATAATACATCTTTCACACCGTGGGAGAGGGTTCTTTGTACTTAAGAACAATTGTTCTCACTTTTTCTCACTAATTAATGTAGGGACTTATATTCATTTCCCATTTTGAGTCATTTGTATTTGAATTTTACAAGCATTTAGAAAACTTAGTAACTGGGCTTATGCTTATATTACCACATATTATTATCTGTACCACTGTGAGCTTTGAGGCCCTGATTTAACCGTAGTAGTATAATGGAAGTCCCATCACACAAATTAAAAAATATAGTCCATTAAATAACTCATCTGAACCAGCTAAAGCTAAGTTTTTAAAAAAAGCTTTTTTATTTTTTTCAATCAATGAATTCACATCAATCAATTCATGAGATATTGACGAAATTGGACTTTTCATCTTTCAGAAAATCGAATGTGATTCATTTGCATTCTACAGATTTCATTCTAAGTCAACAAACAGTATCAATCCCTTTCTACCTGAAGTTCTGTGAAAAAATACCTGAGATTTGAATATGACAAGTCATTAGTTTCCTATTATAAGCTTTGATTCATGAAAAAGTAAAAGTACAAAATGAATGGTAAAGAACTCCACCTCGACATGCTACCCATTAATTAAAAGGCTTTAACAACACTGCATGTATTGTTTAAACTATAGTTACAGGTAATATTTCTTCCCACTAAACACATTTCTTTTCTTCCTGTAGTTTTCCTTCTTCTTCCTGCTCAGCCACTGGAGACGAACTCTGTCCGTCGTGTCCTGGCTGGCCGATGGGAACGTCCGCTCAGGAAAAATCTCCTTCAGTTTGCTCAAGAAAAACACCTCCATGTTTCGACCAGCCTGGGCCACCTCTGAGTCTGGCTGCACGGCAAAATAAATGTAAAAAAAAACACAGAAATCAGAAGCTATTTTTCTAGTTTAAACTGTATTTATCCAGGGGTAGCTGACTTACAATAAGCTAGTTCAACCAGTAAAGCCTCATTACCTGCACGCTACAGTACACTGGTCAAGTAAACACTCAGTTGATTGTTCACCAATGAGGAAGTTTTAAGATCGGACTGCTAATTTGTTAGTAATGGCCTTACACAGTTTTAAATGAAATATCTCAACAACTATTTGATGGATTGCCATTGGTACAGCCATTCATGGTCTCCAATGGATAAATCACACTGACTTAGATGATCCTCTGACTTTTTATCTGTGTGTTTAATGCCCATTAGCAAATGTTAGCATGCTAACACACTAAGATGATGAACATATTAAACATCGTGCCTATTGAACATCAGCATGTTAGCATTGTCACTGTGAGCATGTTAGCATGCTGGCGTTAACATTAAGCTCAAACTACCACTGAGTCTACAGACAGCCTCAAAGAGCTGCTAGCATGCTGCAGTCTCTACATAAAGAAATCAGAGTGGAAAATAAATTAAATTAAAGTGGCCCATTTTTCTGCTACATGTGGAACTTATTCCCACAGGCTATAGTGCAGAAATAATTTAATTACAGTAGAAATTAGATTACAGCGGGAAATCCGCTTAGATTCCAACGACCTTATGACAAACTTACGTAATTGAACGTAGCGCAGTTCTTGAACATCAGCAGGACATCATCAACAAACTGCTCGGCAGTGAAGTAGTGGAGAGTGTTGCTCTTATCCAGTTTCCTGCGGATCACTGACAGGTTGATGGGCCTCTTGATGATCTGGTAGTAATTTCGGGCCTGGAGCACATTCACAGAGATTAGATCATTGTAGCAGAGATTGTTTTTATTTTAACATTGCAGCTTGTTATGAAAGTTAAGTGGAACGTTTTACATAGACAGTAGAACAGTGTTTTCTTGGGTAGGTTGTTATAACCTTTAAATGCCATCTCTTTCTGCTGTTTCTGCCCTGCAGAGTTTTAAGTGAGTCTAGCAGTGTAGGTCTCCACGTTATTATTGCTAAATGATTTTCAGTTGGTTGCTTTGTTCCGTTTGATTTATAGTTCTTGGAAAAAGCCTGGAGGTTTAAAAAATAATGCAATTTTTCAGGATACATTAGGTGAATTTGATGTTTGTAACAGAAGTTCACATAAGATTGTTCACTTTAGGTTTAGGTTTTAATGTATTTTCTTATATATAACCAATAGCAGTGTCATAATCCCTTATAGAATGGGCCCAATATTTGTTAAAACATGTAAGTCAAATTTAACTACACCACACTGTAAATTCCTGTAAAGATTAAGTCATTTGGTTTGTACAGTTTTGTGCTGATAAATGTTATTCAGTACTGTCGGTGTGATTTATTTGATGTGATTTGTAAGAGACAAACATGTACAGATATTAATGGAAATCTGTTGGACTGACCAGGGGGCTGACAGGTTCATGGAACGGAGCGCTAAGTGCGTGACAGTACAACAGCAGACTCAGCTTCTCACATCTCTGCACAGGAAACACACACACAGACATACACAGTCACTAAAAAAACATATGTTCATCCACTAATAGGCTGATAAATAAATAGAAATTAATACTTTTACAGCTAGTACTTTACATCTGTCAAACTGATTCTGTAGCTCACCCTCTGGTCCTGGTTGGACAGTGTGTATGGAGCTTTGACTTCCCCACAGGAGTGCATGTCCTCACAGTCATAGCTCTCAATGGGCTCCTGGTAAGTTCTGCACAATGTACAGACCCAGTCACCTCTGTAGGACACACATGACCTTGGTTATTTCATAATTTAGACATTAAGAAATAACATTATTTCACTCTTTATCACTGTCAACAAATCTCATAAAAAGACCAAAACCAATTAATGCTTCCTATAACCAAGCATTGTCTGTGGAGCCAAAGCTGGATATTTCTTATGATCCATGTTGCAGAACCCCACTGTCATATGCCATATGTCGCATTTGGGTGACATATTTCTTTATTAGAATGAACTCAGCTAGCACATCAAACTAGTGAAGTAGTAGTAAAGTGTGAATAAGAAACCACATCCCCAAGCATGCTTAGTATTGTCTGCCCAAAAAATAGTTGAAAACAATAAGTAAACGTAATACCACCTTTGTCTTCGTAGGTGCAAGACATGAACCTCCATAGATTTCCTGTAAATGGCTAAAGGAGCCTCTGGTGTCTAGTGGGCTCAATTACAAACACAGAAATGGAATAATACCAACTTAACAAATATCTTGGTTGACTCAAGCTCAGGTGGTCGAGTGGGTCATCCAGTTATTAGTATATAGCACACAATAGATAGATATACTTTGATTGATTGATCTCAAGCTGGGAAATTGCAGAATATGCTACAATACAATATTGGGTCTATGGTTCAATTCCCCTCCTCTCCACATGCCGTGTCTAAGACAAGACATTCAGCTGCAAACTGCTCCCAAATTGTGAGTATGCCTCAACTCTCTGTGATTTACAGAGTTTCTTGATGGACAGTAAAGTAACTGCTGCGAAACATAGCTGCTGTTCACTAGTTATCTTAGCCGTAGCCAGTGTAACCAGGCTCAGCAGCTTCTATGGACATAGCTAATGGTAGAGGCGAAGAGACTGAAGAGGATGATGAAGGAGAAAGAAGAGAAACGGGGAGAGAAGCTGCCGGACAAGAGTAAATCTTGGACTGGCTTCTAGGTGTTGGCGAAAGCTTCGTAAAATAAAAGGCTATAGACAGTCCTTATCACTTTTCAAGCCTCTAAAAACTATTCAAATCTTAGAAGGGAAGCTTATCCTTCCTTTGAACTGCTCAAATGTGCTCATAAGTATAGATTACAAAGAGTCAGAAGCAAAAAGAGTTTGGATCCATTGGCCTGAGTCACAGTGTGACTGTCATCATATAAGTCTGTGCATATGATAAAGATGAACATAGCCTGTTGGTGCCCAAGTACTTACAGTGGGAAGCTGATGAGAGGAGGTATATGACAGGCTAAGTGGTAAACCTTCGGGCAGCGGTCACAGCAGAGCAGATCTCCTCCGTTCAGACACACAGCACAGAAATCTTCACTCTCTGTCTGCTCAGTCCCTGGTCCCGGTTCAGGCTGTGGGATGAATGAGTCTCCCTCCTCCTGTGAGCAGCAGAGATCAGGACTTTGATCCTCACTGTCGTCCACTTGAACTATATCTGCTTCATATTTACTGTCAGATTCATCCTCTTGCTCCAGGGATCGATCCAGATCTGCTTCTGGTTCTGGATCCAATTCAATCACCATGGTCTCCTCTGGATCTGGATCCAAATAAAATGTCTCTGAATCAGTTTTCACGCCCGGGTCCCATTCATCAGTTCCAGAATCAAACAGGATATACGGCTGATCTGGATTAGATTCACAGTCGAAGCCTGAGTCCTGCTCTGGCTCTCCAGAGGAGGCGCTGTCAGGACAGTACGGTTCAGTCCAGGAGGTTGGTGTTGAATCCGGTTGGTTGAGATCAGACGACTCTGGTGGTTTAGACTGAGGTGATGCCTCGTTTATCTCCAAAACGTTTGCCTCATTTTGACTGAAACCATTCTGCAAGCAGAGACAAGAAGAAAAAAGTGAACATAACAGGGAGTTCGTGTTAATCGTTGACTCACATCAAAGTGCTTCATCTCGGTACCTGTTGAGAATGATCCAAACAGGAAGCACCGTGGTGGCGCTTGGCGTGTGTTTGGCATGGCAGTCGTACCAGAGATACCACAGGCTGCAGAGATGCTGATAAAGACACAGACTGGAAGTTCAGACGCTCCAAGCTCACAACGGGTATGCAGGAATTTCCCAGAATCCTTTGGGCCTCTGGGTGAATGCTGTGGAAACAAATAATAAGTCTTGGTTGAGTCACTGTAAGTAGAACAATAATGTGTTACCCTCTGACAGAGAGATTATTTTCCCAGTGTGTTGTTAGGAGAACATGTTCACCACGTTGTCCTTTATTTTACCTTATTCTCTTTAATAAAGCTGCTACATCTTTTCCAGGTGGTCTTTGTCGTTTTGATGAAGAAGAGGCTTTTCCGGTCTTTCCGTTGCAAGAGTGGTTTGACTCCTCTTCCATCTCACAGAATCCAGTGCAGCAGATTCATAAAAATAAATAGAGGTTTAATGTAATTTTAATCAAACCAGTAGTTTATTTAAATATCAGTAACCCTTCCTTAACACTATAAAACTCATCCAGCTGCTCAGTAATTAAAGCCTTTTTTAACAGTCTTTGTCTATATTATATGTTCTGCTGCCCCTCTGACGTGGTTGCTTGATTTGAACCAGTCTCAGATGGCACGGCCTCTGGTGCCAGGTGTACTCTACTCTTGGCTACCTGTGGCAACAGGGTGGCCCGCCTTTGGGGGAAGTTGCCATGGCGTCTGTAAGACAGGTGTGCCATCTCCAGGAGATTGGGCCTCTTGGGGTGAAAAAACAGAAGAGAAAACACAGAAGAAGCTTCTGGTTTGAAATCTCCTGTGTGCTCAGTGTTTAGTGGCAAAATACAGGAATCAAAACAAACAGAAAACCACCAAAGAAACAGCAGAATGATCATTTTCAGATTAATTGGACTGCTCATTTTTACAAAAAAATACACAACAAGACAAACAAATGATGCTAACTTACACAGAAAAGACATTGGGTACATAACTACTAGTAACAAAACATTAACAACTTAGAGGAATCAGGTTTTAGTTGCATTATAATTGGATCTTACCTGAGTGTGAGTGTCACGAAAAAACAAGATGTCCTCTTCAGAAAGCCAGGTGAATGTGTCTCCAGGTGGATGTGAGGTGAGGATGAGAGAGATGGCACCGTTCCATGTGTCCAGTGTCAAGGGGGACGCGGTTGATTTGATTGGTGGAGAGCGTGTGATGCTATCATTTGTATTACACTGTAGCCAGGATCCAGGTAAAAAGCATGTAGTACAAGAAAATAAGTACATCAATTAGTGAATCATTTAAGAAGAAATCCCTTACAGGTTTGATGAAGTGGAATCCAGTCTTGGCTCGATTGCCTATCTTCAGTTGGAGGTACACAGTTCCCTCCCAGTAATTCTGACCAATGACAAGTTACAGGCTGTAAGGTTGACTCAAGCTTTGAATAACAGACCAACTGTATGTAAATCCATTCTAACTCTGTCTGATGCAGTATCACCTGATAGCCTAAAGTAAGCAAAAAAGTACGGCATTCAACTCATTCATGTGTTTTCTCTTTTTATAACCTTCTCGTTATTATATTAATTCAATCTCAGATTTACTATACTCCATAAAATAGTTCCCAAATGTGTTATCATGTAGCACACTATATGTACATTTGTTGGCATACCAACCTTTACATTCACTTTGGACCTATCATCTCTACAAAATATGTAACTGAAATCTTTCTCTCCTACTCCTAATATTTTCTGTCAAATGACAGCCGCTTTTTATCTCTGCAGCAGTTATTTGGCTGCAAAACAACATTTATTAATACAAGGTATAAATCCACCCATGACAGTTATCGGTCAGTGAATGGCTGTACTCCATATAACATGATAAGGGCTGAGGTGGTAGTGGAATGTGTCAAGAGATATAATACCGACATACCGACAATTGTGTCAGATTTTTCAGTTCGGATATATTTTGTTGTGTATCTCCTCTTTCCCTCTTTTGAGAAGAATAAAATAAGGGTAATGAGATATTTAGTTGAACAAATGAATTTGATTACTTGTATGAAAAGAGTTATACCGTACACAGATGTGGAAGAAGTACTCAGATATTTTAGCAATACTACAGTGTTGAAATACTCTGTTACAAGTAAAGGCCCAGGATTCAAATATTTACTTGAGTAAAAGTGTTAAAGTATTATCAGCAAAATGTACTCTAAGTACTTAAAGTAAAAGTACTCACAATGCAGAATGGCCCATTTCAGAATCATATATATCAATTGGATTTTAATAATTAGTAAACCATTAATATGTACATCACTTTAATGTTGCAGCTGGTAAAGCTGGACTTAATTTTAATTACTGCTTGGTAGATTTATCTATAATATGCCTAACTGTATGTGTTGATTGTATTTTGGATTCATAATTTGAATCTGCAAAGTAACTGTCAGATAAATGTTGTGGAGTAGTGTGAACGTGCCTGATGATGCACAACACGCAGCACGTCCAACTTGTTTCCATCACAGCTGACCTGGTTAATCCGTCACATGTTCAGTCCTGGTGATTTTTCACTGTGCAGTGACATTTTTTATTAAATAATGCATATATGTGAAAACATTATATCACAATTATATTTTCCATAGGCAGATTTTGTTAAGGTGTACAAATGGCACAAATATCAGGATCTTCAAATAATCATGAAGTGAAGAGAGAGCAGCCTGTAACATATTTCCATGAAAACATCAACCAGAAAGTCAAGAGATCCTCTGATGCTACAGCTAGCATAATAGTTCAGGGTTAATAAATAATAATAAACCAGGCTAATTTACTTTTGACTGTAGAAATTGTAGCTGCACTCAAATATTGTTGTTGTTTTATTTATTTTTATTTTTTGAGAAATACTTTATAACTAAGCCTCAAATCAAGTGTCAATAAGAGTTTAATTGAGTGTAAATAATAAACAGCTTAATTTAGTTAATTGTGTACCAACACGTCCCTGTACGTTACTTAGGCTACAGAAATCAAATGAATTTAAACACCTAACTTTTAGTAAAAATGTGCTGAGTGGGGACATCTCTTCTCTTCTCCTATTTGTAACCAAACTCCTGCTGAATAACACTTGGACACAGTCCTTCCTGCCATCCACCACTGGGCGGCGCTGTGGGTTTCTTTGCACTTTGTTTCCAGTAGCCAAATCTCGCACAAATCCGCGAGGTTTACAAGTCCCGTTCCTCTTTCAACTAGCCTCCAAGATGGTAGGTGCTATCATGTATCCCCGTGCATTGCAATTTGGTTAAATCTGTGCCCATCCTTGTTCATTTGTACAGCAAAATAGTATCCGATGGCGGTCTACAGTGTATCCATCTCCTGTGGTCACTTACTGGACGTTATCGTCGTGATTTATGACCATTATGGGTCTTTTTGAGCGGTTCACTGTGTGAGAGCTCGGCTCTCCGTGGGCCTGCTCTGTCTGTAGTTACATGTTTAACCGCGTACACAAACCCTCTGTAGTCTTCATTAATGTGACAGGTAGTCACGGTTTAAAGCACTAATGTCCCCGGTGTTAATGTGACAACCGTGGTTTGTGTGTTACGTGCTGGACGTTTGAAGTCTGCCGGTGAATGCAGTGGGAGTAGCATTAGCTTCCTTTAATGCCAGGCGGCATGAAACCAGTGAATGGTTGTCGAGCGGTGGTTTTAAGCTTGTACCACAACTTCACCTCAACTTAAAACAACATGCGAACATTTGTTTACTATGAATTATTTGCTGAAATCTGTTAAATGTGACAGACTGCCAGTTAGCGCCACGGGCAGGGATAGGACCACGACTGGAGTTTATTCTGACCTGTATCAAACCTTCTTCACAGCCTACCAAGAAAACCAAGACCAGGAAGCTCCGAGGACATGTCAGCCACGGACATGGTCGCATTGGTGAGTAGTAGCTCTCCTGAAGGGGGTCCTGGTGGATGTGGAGCAGTGTGTGTGTGTGTGTGTGTCCCTGTACATGTGGTTGCAGGGTTAACGTTGACTTGTCCCCCACAGGAAAGCACAGAAAGCATCCTGGAGGTCGTGGTAATGCCGGTGGTATGCATCACCACAGAATCAACTTCGACAAATAGTAAGTGCTGCGTGACATGGTGATATTCTGCTGCTGTGTAGGACTGGAGTCGAGGGGCGTCCAGACTGCATGCTGATTGGCTTACATTGAATCATTGACAGTATGTATGATGGCGTTAAAGTAAACCTGAAACATCTCCTCAGGACTGTGTGTGTACATGTTTACTAATGCTCTGATCAGGGCGATGCCAAATGTCAGTTTATAATTTTAGGGAAATGCCCCAAAGTGAACTACCTGTGGGTCTGAATTACAAATAGCAGGTTTTTAATTTGTCAATCAGCTTTGATATCGAATAGAAGAAATATAGAAAGTTTTGCAATTTTCTGTGACAATAACATAATATGTTGTACACACACACTCATCAGTCTTTCATCCTGGTGGTGTATCTTCACTGTGTTGGTGCTGCTCAGTCAGTAGTTGAGGGGTTTTGTTGTAGAGACTAGAGTCTCACCTTGACACAAATCATTGTCCTGGTGTGCTAGAGTCCTCTTAGAGTGAAGACTGGTCCTATTCACCGACTGGCTCTTTGTAGGCCAGTCAGCCACATGGGCAGTTACAAACTAATGACCGGATCTTCAGCCTGATCGTTCTTCACCGTTGAATCGGTGCCATGGGTGCAGTGCAGCCACAGCCTGACATGCACCGTCCCACAAATAACAGTCCTCACACACTTGTCTGAGAGAACTCATTTTAATTTACATCTCAGCAATCGAGTTGAAGCATTTTCTTTTGAAATGTTGAAAGTATTATGTTTTTAAATACATTTGGTGCATTTAGAATGAAGAATTTACTATTTAGTCTGCATTACAGGGCAGGCTATTTCTCTTACACACACAGGCTTGTCCTGTCCCGCCTGTTCCTTTAACTTTCTCTGTGTCTGACTGTTTTCAGTATGTTTTGTAAAGTTTTTTTCACTCATAATTCCGTTTTCACATCCGCGTTTGGGGCGAAGCTAGTCATGAATTGAAACAATCAAAACCAACATGGTAGCAAATGACATCGGCACCAAGCTGCTGGTCACTGTTGCTTTACCTGGTCCACACTGGTCAAATCTGCGTCAGTGTGATTGTCACTAGACTGTACAGGAGCAGAAGTGCGAGGGGAGATAGTCCACTAGTTAGTCGATTGCCCATACGTGTACTGTTAGTGCGAGGTGCTTAGCTGAAGAAAGAGATCTAAACGCAATGTCTGAGAAACGTGTAAAAGAACTGACCTTTGTCCTTCTTGTGTCCCCTCAGCCATCCTGGGTACTTTGGTAAGGTGGGTATGAGACATTACCACCTGAAGAGGAACACAACCCACTGCCCCACCATCAACCTGGACAAGCTGTGGACTCTGGTGAGCGAGCAGACCAGGCTCAACTATGGCAAGAAGCCCGAAGGACCCGCCCCCATCATCGATGCTGTGCGCGCTGTAAGTGTTGGCCACATACTGTCTCCAGCCCTGATCACCTTTACTTAATACCTGTACCTGAATGATCAATGCCTGTTTGGATTTGCTCACTGGAAACTGACCAAAGCAAGGTCCTATTTGTGACCAGCTTTGTAGATGACATACAGTATGTTATCATGGTAGCTTTGGAGTTATTGAAGTTATTTTACTTTTCTCACAGATAACAGTTTCCCTGGTCTTAGTCTTTGACCTAACGAGGATTAACATAGCTCGTACCTGTCTGTAGTCAGTGCACTCTCCTCTGACATGGGGCAAATGTGTTTCCCAGGTTTGTTTTGTTCAGTGCGAGTCTTTCCAATCTTGGTACACGCAGCCACGTCTGACGAGAAGTTGTGCTAAAATTTTTTGCTTTGATACCTGTGACCAAACTGATTTCCACCCCCTCTTGCTATTAGTGTTATATTTCAGTCCACATTAAAATGTGTTGCAGAACACATTTAAAGGGACAAGAACGTCCACTCTGAGTACAGTCGCTAACTGCAAACAGGAGATCATCTTACAGCATGTTCTGATATTTGGAAAGGAATTGCTAAACTTTGCATTGGATCGTTGGATGGAGATTGTACAATGTACTTGGTGCTGTGTTCAACAACCAGTATTAAAGGTCCAGTGTGTAACATTTAGGAGGCAGAAATATAATCCTAAGTATGTTTTCAGTAGTGTATAACCTAATAATTCACCTGAATAAGGAACATTTGATAGCTTCAAACACCACAGTGGACCATGTTTCTACAGTAGCCCAGAAGGGACAAATCCAACAGTCTTTAGATGGGGCAGTTCATGTTGAGGGTTGTTTAAGCTAGTTTCTCCTTCACACTTGAAAGAGGAGGATGAAGGGAGGGAGTTATAATACCACTGTTTCTGGATGTGTTGTTAAATTGTAGTTGAGTAGATTGGTTTTACTAACAAAATCAGCACGGCTGAATATTGCACTATTCAGCATTTTGTCAGATCAAATGTCTTCATGCAGATGTGCTAAGTGGTTATCTGGTTGCATTTTAACATCTTCTTGATCTTGCAGGGCTACTACAAAGTCCTGGGCAAAGGCAAGCTGCCCAAGCAGCCCGTGATCGTCAAGGCCAAGTTCTTCAGCCGACGGGCCGAGGAGAAGATCAAGGCAGTGGGAGGAGCCTGTGTGCTGATGGCATAATGGTCCTGTCAGTGTTTTTGCAAAAATAAACTGTATAAATGGGAATTACATGTTTGTCATGTGTGATTTATATGGCAGCTATGGTATGTGCTACATTTTGCTACTTGGAAATGCCAGCAGTATTTATTGCTTGCATGGTAAATGCACATTTGATAATGGGTTGTTATTGAAAAGCTTTATGCTCAAATGAATTTTAATAAACCTGTACAGAAAGGTTTAAATCAGTATTACAATGTAAAATGTTTGCTTCAACTGAGAGCAACCGGGTTGTTGAGGCCACTAAAATATACTCTGACTGTAGACAACATGATCATCATCAGCACATTAGCCATGAAGTAATGTCATAGGCCATCTTGAGCTGTCTCAGGGTTACTTTCATCAAGTAAAATGTGCCATTGTTTACTTGTAAATACACCAACTTCTATTTATTTTTTACTTGCTCTGTAAATAGTTTAATGAAACGTTTCTCTGAAGCTCAGTTCTCTAAATGGTGTGTCGCAACTGAGGATCAGCCCATATCAAGGCCTGTTCCCAAATACAGATCATTGAGTTTGAACAGATAACGGTGTACTCACTCACACATACTGAAAAGAGATGGTGATGCATTCTGGTCAACGCTGAACCGAAATGTGAAAGAAGTAAAACATCCTGTGCATTAAGTCTTATCAGGAAGCCACTAGATGTAGAAATGTCCACACAACACTGGTCATCTGCCTTTTAGTCCTGTTAGAGCGTCTTCCTGTGACCTCATGACAGCCTTTTAAATACACAACCACAAGTTTAAGAGCAGCCAGGGATATATGGGATCCCAATACATGTGTGTATTTCTAATAGACACACCACAAAGTGACTAAGGATTGCCATGCAGAGAGAAGTGAAACGTCTCGTGGGCTCTGTATGGGGGGGGGGCGGGGTCTAACGTTCAGGATTTCCTGTCCTGTCATTTGCAAACAGATGAGCCACAGCTGAACTTGTGCAGCTCAATGAGGGACGTGTGAGGACTACACGCAGCCTGGATGAAGACGCGTCGCTTTCTTACGTGTGTGTTTACTTGCTGAGCCGCCCGGCTCCTTGTGCGGTGAACAGGTAAACAAGTAAATAAGCTCTTTACCCGAGATTTGTTGACTCAGCGCGCGGAACAGTGAAGTTATTGTGACGAAACGTAAACAGAAGGTGACGTGCGTTGGATCGGTGTGACGTTGCGGTGTACTCGGTGCTCCGGGGTGACGGCGATGGTTGACTGGCCACAAGAGAAAGTGAGTTGCTGCAGATAAAAAGTGCAAAACCATCGGCTTTCTGGTGCCAGTGAGTGGGGCGTTAATCTCCACGCATGCGCAGTTCCCCAGCATTTATAAAAGGCTACTATTATACTGCATGTGTAGTTGTGTGTGTAGTTGTTGGCGTTTAAATGTTATAATTTTATTTAAATTGGGAAGCCACCGTGATCAGAAAGGCTCTCTGTATATGTAAGTTGCTGATATGTTTTTTGTGAAACCACCAAACTTAAATGATCATATTCTAAGGACACTTCTTTCCACCAGTAATGAACTCAGAGACATGAATAGCATGTCAAACAGTTTGTCTGGGCCCTTATATTGTCTCCACCATGCAGTGCTGCATGAGGATGCTCCAGTCGCTCAGAGAAAGGAGTACTAATGTAGGGGGCAAAAGGTTGGCTCAAGTCAACAGGGGCCATCTTAATCATGTTCAAACACTGTAGGATCAGGGAAAGGTTTGCAAAACCTAGAGAGACTCCAGCTGTAGGGTGAGGATGTTCTCATCACAGGGAGTCTGCAGGTTCTATCGAATGCCTCAGTGGTTCTTGTGCTGTAGAGGAAAAAGACAGGAGAAAGGGTTAGACGCCTATATAGGTTTGGACAAAAATTGCATTGGAAGATGAGGTGTGTGGTCTTTGTTTTTATCAACAGCATTTGCTGCTGATGTTTAACAAAGTGTGAGTTTGTATGTAGTTGTCTGTTTAGATATGTAATGAGTGTGTACAGTGCTGTGCATTCAACCATTGTGGGATATGCATGTGGTCAGATGAAACTAAGTTGTGTGTGGGATATTAACCCAAGTTGTCACCCTGCAGCACTCCTGGCATGGGTGGGAAATAACTTTTTTATATAATAAAAACAGCAAATATTCACATTTTACAAGCTGGTACCACTTAAACCAGGGGTCTCAAACTCCTTTCACTTCATAAATAAAAGATAAAATGATGATTTGTATCAACAAATTGCTGTTTGCATTTTATGATGTTAGTAATGTAAATGTTTTTAGAATATTGTCCTTGTGGTTAGTACTTACTAGAGTGAAGATGATAATACCACCAATGGCTCCAATCCAATTGGAGTTTGAGACCCCTGACTTAAATGTTGGCATGTTTGCTTATAAAATGGCAGATTATTGAAACTGATGCCAGGTCATTTTATCATTTCAGTTCTATATCAATACCTTAGGAAAAAAACTAATATAATTGGAAATTGTACTATAGTGTGAGGTAAAGGAAAAGGAAACTGGCTGAGTGCTTCCTGCTTCTTCCCCCGCTCAGGTGAAAAGAAACCTAAGTTTCACTCGACTTGTTCATGGCAGACCAAGCCTGGCTGGAGTCTTCGCTGCGGCGCTCTGCCAGTCTGGGCCTAGAGGTGCTGGAGCGGGCCTCCAGGCGGAGTGTAGACTGGACTAGTACTGGAGTATCTCAGACCCCCACCACTACAGATGAAAACACACACATCCCTATCAAGGTGCTGCCGTTTTTTCTGTATATTAACCCCATCATGAATTAAATTTGGATCGTGACTCCTTTGCTGTGTCACACTTTTGCTCGTCTTCTCTCAATTCTCGTGCTCTTGTCATTTTCCAGAGAAAACACACAGAGCTTGATAATGTCTTTGCAACCATCGCAGACTTCATGGCGCAGACGACCTATCAGTGCAAGGTCAGTGGTTATTTCCCTCCACCCCCCTTTTCAGCTACAGACCGTAAGACTAAAATGTGAATATTTTCTATGCTGCAGAAGTTTTATGAGTCTGGCCGTTGCACTGAGCCCACTGACTCTGAGAGGAGCCACGTGTCCAGGTTCCACACGCGGCCAGCTGCTGGGATGACGTCTTCTGCACAGTCAACCAGGAAACGTGCGAGGGCTCCTTACAACAAAGTAACACTAAGCTTCTGCTTTTTCTTTGAGTTGTGTAAAGCTTTCATCTTTATTGCTTCTTACTGGAATCATATTTCTCACCAAATTATTATGCAATTTCAATATTCACTGGCATTTTAGACTTATTTTGGACCTCTGAATCCTGAGAAAAATATTTTGACCTTCAGTTTTGCTGGTTCTTTACCCGCCTATTTTTCACCGGGGAGTTGAAACACTCAGTTTGTATGCCTCAAATGACTGCATAGGATCTGTTAGATCTGTTTGAACTTAATCATGCAGAACTGCAAACCAAAATCATGAGCTGGAAACTGTAAAAAGCCAGCCAGTATTGATCTTCAGTGGGAATGGTAGTACTAGCACCATTTTTACATAAGGAACTTCCTGTAATATCATGAATATTATTTTGTGCACCTCTTAATATATAGTTTGTATTAATTTTAGACTAACATGGGGTTTTCAAGGAACTAAAACCGAAAATACCACAGTTGGCTTATCAATAGTGCAACCAAAATGTATTTTTAAGAACAATCTCCTTAAATGTAACAGTGACCCCATATACGCTTGGAACAGACATGACCACAATCACAACATATTGTAGAAAAAAAACATTCAGTTTGTATTTTGAGAGGAATTTTGGTGCTTTTTTTTTTTTTTAATTCCTTTTGCCATTATGGGAACTTTTACAAGGCTTGCACTTCAGCATCATGATCTCTGCTGTGTTGGTTTCTGCTTAAAAAAAAGTTTTTTAAATCTCTTTTTAAAATTCATGTTCATTCTTCCCAGGGTCGTGTGTTGGCAGCAGGTGAAGATTTCTATATTGAGGTTTCACCAGGGACATATTCTATCACTGCCAGCATGTCGGAGTCGGAGCAGCAGACTCAGCTGGTCAGCGTCAAAGCTGGAGAGAGTATTGACCTCACCTTCAATCTCTGACACCTCACCCAAACAAACCAGCCCCCCCTACCCTCAATAACTAAACTGACCTATGATATTTATGCTGTGTGTGTGCGTTTATTGCTTGTTTTTACATGGATTGCTGCATTAAGAGTTTTTATTTTGCTTTCAAAATGTTTTATTTGCTGTATATTGAGAAGCCATATTTTTATTGCAGTAGTATTTTATTAGTGTGTGTGTAATTGTGTAATGCAGTACTTTTACTTGCACTAAAGATGCATCAGTTTATTAAAATAAGGTATCAATCTTTTGTTTGTTTTTTGTTTTTTACCAACTTTATACAGGTACAGTATATGCTGAGGTCTTAGCTGTGCATTGTACATGTAGCATTGTTGGCAGAAAAAGCCTGCCGTCCCACTGGTGGTCGAGGTTTGAAGTTCGTCGTTCCAAAAACATCTCTGATGTTCGCTGTTCTTCCTTTAGCACCAGGAAGTGATTGAAACAGGGAGCTGTGATTGGGCGAGGCGCTGATCTGTGGGACAGGAAAGCTGAGCCTTACAGGTTGTGACGTCCTCCTTGCCATGGCACTCCCTGCAGATAAACATAAATATATCAACATGAACAGATGTCATGGGGGCTGAGGCTCTGTCACTTAGCATCTTAGTGGCTTAGCTGCGGTTTAAGACGGGTCCAGTTCGACTGAAACTTGTCAGGGTTCAAAATTGTTATTTAATCTGCATTGCTGTGCTGTTAATGCTTATTGTGATCTGCATTGTGTTTTGCAATATTGTAAACTTATATCAAATAAATATTTCCATACAGTTGTACTATTAGTCAATACAAGTGACTGCCATTACACCACAAATGATGTGTGCACGACTATTGAGATTCTCAACCATGACGTAACATTGATACTGAATTTAGTTCTAGCAATAAATAGGGCTGTTTATTGGCCAGAATCTGGCGACATCATACGCTGCATGATACAGAGGTTACAAATACATATCGTGATATATTGTGAGGCTCAACATCTTAGCCCTCGGTTTCTGTTTACAACACTTTTCTTGGTTGAGGGTTTAAACACAGAAATTAAAACTGTTTGGAAAATTGAAAATTACAAATTGATTTTGTGACAATATCACAAAACAAAGTTCTGCGTTTTGATATTTTAATTCATCCCTGGCAATGAATTACATTAAGTGAGAAGCTGCCTCCCTGCAAAACTTA
>NW_023339762.1:7777755-7784995 GCF_004916995.1 Morone saxatilis | reverse complement strand
TTAAATCTAAAAGCCTTATCTTGACAGAACATGTTTGATATTCAAAGTGTACTTACATCTGTGAGCGTTGACTCACTACATTGAGTAATAGTGATCTAAATATTCCAATAAAATGTACATCATTTCAGAGCACATTTGTTTGCTTTCAATCTATTACAATATGAATATTCTGCCTCTCACACTCACTCACTGATGGTGGTGGTGTAACCCTCAACAATGGTCTCTTTGTTTACATTAAATCTTATCTCTTCTCTACATACATAGCACCTTCAGCTGTTCCTCATTTAAAAAACATTCATCAGATTTGATCAAATTAAGTTAACTTGAAATGTTTTGGTCACTTCTGTTTAAATCAAGACCAGAATACATCAGTTTAGACAGCGTCTGTGTTTCCCACCTGGCTGCCTGTGTTGTGGCTCTGACCCAGTTCTTCTCCAGTACCTCCAGGGAGGACGTTGTTCTTTATTCCTCAACTTCACTGCAGGAGGAAACGTCGCTCTGGTCTCATCCTCAAAAAGAGATGAAGAGGAGGAGGAGGAGGAGGAGGGCACCTCAGGGTCACTCTTCCTCACATCTGTATCTTGCTCTGCCTTCTCAAATCCATCCCTCCTTCCAAAGCTGGACGTACACCTGGGTGGAAAAATGTACGGCCAGTGGTTTGTGACTGAAGGGCAGCAAAATGAGGACGGACATCGGTCGCTGCTGAACAGCTGGGGAGTGCAGGAGGAGCTGCGAGCACCTAGCCAGCTGCAACAACGACTGGACGTTGATGTTGGGATTTGGAGCTCCCTGACTATTCTGTCATGGTGAGAAGCTGAAATGGGCAAAACCAGATTGCCAGGAACCAGAGACACACAGCTGTTCCACATCAGCACGCGGAGGCTTGTAACACCATCAACTGCAATGCCAAGAAAGAGTAATTTACTGAGAGGGATAGACGTTCAAGCAGTGCTAATTAGTGTTTTGTTGTTGTTGTTTTTGTTAATGAAAATAAAAATTGTCTCCTTTTATGAAGAACTATTAAAATTAAGTTAATGCTTTAGATTACAGCCCTTGAGTTAGTTTTTTTGATTTAGTGCATATGGGATATAGAGGAAGTTTATTTAATTAAACATGTTTTCTGATTACAGTAACAGTCTTGATATTGAAATTATAATTTATTTTAGAATTATGATATAACTGTATTTACAATTCGCAACATATTTAAAATGGAGAACATATTACTATAAATATAGTTCAAAATATAGTTAAAATTTTATATCATTGTTGTTGATAGGGAACGCAATATTAGGCTTAGCCTGGGGATAAGGATGTGCTTTTATAGCTGAACTATTAGGCTGACCCCATTTTCACTGTAGTTACAGGGTATATTAAAGTTTAATATACGTTGTTTTGTTTTTTTTTACATTCAGTATTAGTGCTATACATAGTTTGACTCCTTTTCATGACAGAGCTGTGGTGAAAGGACATAAAGCTATTTGCTGGTTTACTGTTAGTACTTTGTCCGCATGTAATTTAGTTCCCTCCAAATATTTCCTGTTCTTCACATGTAAGTATACCCAGTGAGTATTTCCTTGTACCCTATATGTACGAAATATTACACAAAAAACACTATCTGCCTGTTATCTAAAGCATTACCAAATTGTAAAATGAACAAATAAGGAAAACATGAAACCAGCAACCATGAAATGCAAATAAAGTAAGGGGAGAAATATAAAAAATAACTAATAAATAGTAAGTTGTTAATCAATAATAAACTGATTTAAACTTTAGTGAGTACATCAAAATGTATATATAAAGTGTATCATGTAATATTCTGTATCTATCAAACCTATTTCTGTATGTCTTTGTAAGTTGTACAGGTAAAAATGTAAACACAAGCGCTGTTGACTCGTACCTCCAAAACCCTCTCTGCGTTCTGTGACGGCCATCACTTTCCCCGGCCCGTATTTCCTCAGATCTGGTTCCCATGGTGACAGCACAGGATCACCAGGTACCAGACAATGTGTGTGAGCTCTTGTGTGGTTCACCATGTCGAGGGAGCAAACCAGCTGCCTCTGGGAGGAGACAACCCCCAAACTGGCCCTTCCTGGATGGTCGAACTCGACAACCCAAACTCCTCCGCGGCTCTGATTTTTCACACAAGAGGATGTCAGCATCCAGAGTGACTCTGTTAATAGTCAGAATTTGCAGCTTTCTGTCATGATTTAGACACATTTTTTGTTAAGCTGACTCTGTACTCCAGCACATTTGGATTTGAAATTTAATGATGACGTTGAGATTGATTGTTACAGCTTTAATTTTAGGCTCTTTACATCCACATTAGATTAACTCTGTACAGGTAAAGCCCTATTATATACACAGGCCTCAACTTCAGAAGGCAGAGAGTAATTGGACAAGTTAAAATAGACTTAAATAAAGTCATTATATTTAATATTTGGTGTCAAATCCTTTGTGGTAACTTACGTCTCCAAGATCTCCACAGACATCAGTAGACAGTGCCAGTGCTTACAATAAGCCCCATGGTCATTGTTTCATTTCAAATCCACTGTGCTGGAGTAGAGCTAAACTCTAATAATCTGTTGCTGTCCCAATACCTGCCTGTATATGATGACATTAGTGCAGTGTGTGATCATCTTTTCACCTGTACTTGCTGTATTACAGTGCCCAAGTAGTAGAAGCCATCCAACTCTCTCCTGGCCAGCACACGGCATCCTGGAAAAGACTCTGGACTCAGGGTTTGACCAGACAGCATGCAGGCGGTAACGGGGTGGAGAGGATTACCCAGACTGCACCTGGGTGACCACAGGAAGCCAAGAAACAGCTCATATGTCATTGGGATGATAAATCGAATCACAGCAACATACAGTATCTTAAATTTGCCAGCCTGCGTGAACACTTCTTTGGTTCAAAAGGTCACATGCTAAACTGAAGCTAAACATGTCAGTTTTGGTAACATTTTCTGCTACGTAGCTATAACAATGTTTGTACTACATTGTTAAATAACTAGGTAACCATGGAACCCCACCTGAACAGAGGTGATGACGTGTTGTGCGGGTTGTGTGGGATTAAGACTGAAGTGGACGGACAGCAGCACTTGAGTGGGGAGACTGTTGGCACTGATGACTGAAGATGATGAACACACAGTGGAATCACCTGACAACATACACAAAGCACACATTTCTTCAATGGTAGAATGAACTAAGTACATTGAATAAAGTACTATACTTAAGTAGATATTTGTATTTTACTTGAGTATTTAGATTCTATACAACTTTATACTCCACTAAATCTCAGAGGCAAGTATTGTACTTTTTTACTCCACTACATTTGTCTGAGAGCTTCGCTTACAGTTCTTATTCCTGTCCAGCGAAAAGCATGTATCTCCAAATTTGATCATTTTTAATTTTTTCTGATAAACTGACTGATAAAGTATTGAAGTCTGCCCTGTGTACGGCAGTAAGTGTGTGTCCAAAACCTTCTGATTGGCTGGGAGACAATGCAGATCAGTGGGGAAATTTGCTATGACTTAAAGAAAGTAAGAAGACACACGTAGCATGTCTGGAGATTCATCCTTTAAACTATACAAAACTGATGCCAAACTGTAGATTCTTCCTCATTCAATTTGTTTTTACCAGTCCTGTCTGCTACCCATTAAGTTCAGTCATACCTTCTCCAGTACTCCATTCAAACCAACTGGAATCACATAACAGCTCCCTCCTGTGGCCTGGGTCAGACAGTGCAGGTAGTCTCGAGTGTTGCTATCCAGTTGACCACCTGAGTCCTGCAGGTAGAAGACGTTCACAGGCCTCCCAGCCGCCATGGCGGGCAAGGATGTCAGCACGGCCTCCGGATGGTCGGGGAGGTCTGTGCAGAGCAGGTGGATGGCGTGACAGGTGGGGTCAGCAAAAGCAGTACTCAGGGCGACCAGGAGATCCCTGCCGGGGCTGCAACTGATGGAATGGATCCAGGACAGAGCCATGTACACTGTGTCAGGAGCACAGGGGAGCATGTGGTGGGACCAGCAGGTCAACTGTAAAAGTAGAGAGAACATCAGTCACGTCAAGGAACAGGTGACTCAAAAAATATTCCCCTTATAGACTTAAAGGTAAAGGTGTTACCTAAATTAAATATTCTCTCAGTTACATTATAGGCTTTAACTCATAAAGTAATGATATTAAAACACTTATTGAAGTAGTATTTACTAGACTAAATCATTTATTTAGTATGTCAGTCAGTCCAGAACATCATATCATCATCTGAACTTTGATATTAACAGTGATTCCTAATGATTTTGTGACCTTCTGACCTTACATCAGGTTGTGAAAGGTCGGTCAGGTCAAAATGTTCCCTTCATAGACACTTGACTATGACTTGACTTAACCTGACAAAATCAACACTTTTAACTTGACTTTTACTTAAACATAACTGACTTCAAAAAGACGTAATTGATAGCATCTCTAAAAATTCAACTTTCAGCTCAGAAATGACAAATGATTGTAATTGTTACACAGAAAAAATAACACACCTGATAAATTTGCTTTTAAACCTTATAAAGTTTTTGCAAAAGTAATAATTACCACTTTTAAATAATGGTTCAACTTGTTGAATAGGCAAATTATGACTTTGTTCAGGACTCAAAACATAAAGTTTAGAACTTGTACTTGACTTGGGATTTCATACTTGCAAAACAATGACTTTGTCCCAGAAGGTACCTCAAAAACCAGAGGCTTGGTTGGGATTTACTGCAGATGTTTATGTTCTTATAGCGAATGAATCCTCTGCTTTTTTTGGTGACTATGTCACCTTTTCTGTGGTAACACCATCAAGACAAATGTTTTTATATTTATACAGAACTATAAAAATCTGATGAGCAACTTGCTGTGGAATATGTTTTGATACTCCTTGACCTTTCCTTTTGTGCCAACCTAAGGCCAAAATGTTGATTTTACCCAGACTTTGCATCCACCATTTAATGACCCCATAGCCTGTATTGTGACAATCCCTTTATACTTGCTTTATGGATAGACACGTGAACATTGCAACCTCAAGAGTGACTCTAGAGAGCGCTCCTTGTCTTCTGAGGTGTGACGCCCTTTCTGTGTGGCTGATTTTGGTGTTGTACTGAGCTGTCAGTCCCACCTCACCTGGCCTGAGAATGTCATGATGTTGAACAGAGAGTCCCTGAATGAAGCCTTAGTCAGCAGGGTCTGGATCAGCAGGCGTTTCACTGACCCCAGAACAGCTCTCATGTTCTCTGAGCTCTCCACAACAAAAGTGATGTTGCACCTCTGTTTGCCCAGAAACAGTGGAATCAGTGCAGCCTCAGAGGCCATCGTCTGCCTGGATGTCATCCCTGTACCACAATAATGTCAGGAAATGACATAATTGTTGAGAAAAACAGGATGCAAAAGAGAGAGAGAGAGAGAGGGATCATGTGTTTTAGACCATTGTCAAATTTAATGTTGTAATTCTACAAACACCAAAAGCAGTAATACTAAAAATATCTGATTGTTTTGTGATCAAAACACAAGTAACTTGTGTAAATGTGAGCTAAGCCATTTAACAAAAAAGTTAGGTTCCAAGTTTTGTCTGCTGAAAAATGTTTTTCGTTGTAATCATTGTAATGAAGTTGTTATACCATGTTTTTATGGAAAAAGTAATTAATTACTCTAGTTATTATCTGTTTGCTAATGTGTGTGTAAACAGTCATCTTATTCTTAAATTTCCTTTATTTAAATTGAGAGTCCATGTTTATCCACAACTATGAAACTGTACACACATTTAGAACTTACTCCTCCTCTGACTAAATAACAGGAAACACAATAACTGTGTTTATGTTATGAACAGGAGGAAGTTAAATATGTGACTCTTTTATTTTTCTTTGCTCTGACAGTTAATACACAGATAAAGTGAGCGGGTACATTACCTGCAGTTTTTATGCTGCCAGCTGCAGACGACAACCTCTCCTAACTGTTGATGTTGGTTTCCATGGAGAAATGTTCAAGACTGAGTCAGTCTTCTTCGTGGCCACTGGAAGGGGCTGTTCGCCTGCCAATCAGCTAACTGGGGGAACGTTACCAAACACTGCTGTCATGCTACAGTTGCTATGGTACAGTCACAGGTCAGCTGACCAATTAAAGCTCCTCTCCAGCCCTTCCTGAACAGACAGGGGCGAGAAATGATCCCTGTTGGTGTGCCAGGATTTTTCTTCCGTTCTTATTAACAGCTTTAATTATGTCAGACTACCTTTGGCTGCCCCAGTTTCATAAATGGCTCTCAGATAAAATGGCACACGGGCTATAGTTACTATGCGTACTGTATGTATGATTTTCCAAAATGCTAAACCTCCTATGAAAAATCAGGCAAAAACACAGAAAAACTTTCACATCATTTAGGATTTTATTCGATATCCAGTGCTGCACTTTGTTACAGTCACGTGGTAAAACATATCAAGTGTCACTATCATTTTGTAAACATTAAAAGGCAGTGACCTCAATGCAAATACATGTTTTGGACTAGAAAATACATTTACAACATTATAAAATACCGTAAACAAACAGTTGTTTTGTACTAAGCTTATCAGCTACATTCCACATGAAATAAAAACGCATCTGACCTTTGTTCTAGCCCACTGTGAATTTATAGGATACAACTATAAATCACAATTCTAACAGTCTACAGCACTATGGGTTCTATTAATAATTAGTTTACTAGCCGCACAATACGTACTACTGTAGTGACAGCTAAGACATGATCATAGGCTACAAGAATGCTGCAGGAGGATCTGTTCATGGGAGCAGCTGCTGTGCAAACCACTGCTTTATGTAAAAATAAGTGAAGTCAAAGTGGATCATCTGACGAATGAACGCAGCAAACAAAGAGAAAGTGAGAATTTATGAGGTGAGAAATCTTAAGTTCCCCAATGAGGCATCTAGTTGTAGAGTAAATAATTCTATTGCTTTTGGTCACTGTGCGTGTTGGGGACAAGCGAGGTCAGTATCACAGGTCGCGGAAGTCATAGGAACTGTTGTGCAAAAAGAAGAAAAGAAGAAGCAGAACTTGGTGACATTGATCAGCAGAATGGTGTCTGTTGTCTAATCATGGTCTTTGTGCCTGTGAATGTTACACATACTGATTCGACATATCCAAACATTTTATGTATTTACTATTTTGTGATGAAAAAAGTCACAAGCTCCTGCTTTAGTTTGTGTTCTCCCTCAGTGCCCCCCCCCCCCCC
>NW_023339762.1:7767782-7777667 GCF_004916995.1 Morone saxatilis | reverse complement strand
AGTGACAGCCTGAAATGCACGATCGCCACAAATCTGTATTTTGTGCACAAAGCAAATAAATATTAAATAAAGGTGTGATTGTGTGGCATTTAATTAAGGGCACATGCACTCTCTTTTAAAAGCAATAAAATCTTACCTTTCATTAAATGGCTTTTTGGCAAACTGAACTTGCTCCCTTACATTTGTCCCAAACACCAACATCTGCTTTTCAGTGTCAATTATGCACTGCAAAAAAGATGATACACCAACACATCACATATTTACATGAAGGTAACAATATGGCATTTACTCTTGCAGTATCCACACACCAAAATATGTACTTATTTTGCCCCATTAGTGGTAAGAATCTAATAGCAAGGTGATATTTGTTAGTCTATTGACCTTTATCCTCGTGTTCATTATTTAGGTCATTGTGTTTCAGATGATCTTTAAATGTTACTCGTGGGAAGCAGATGATTTACCTTGAGTGACTTTAATGTCTTGTTGCCCAGGGACATCAGTGGTTTGTTACTTTCTGCAAGTAAATGTAATTGGCAGACAATAATATTATAGCATAATACTTAACTGTGGCTTAAAGTCACTGGTTACAGTCACAAAAATCCATTAATCTTGGCTTTAATGTTACTCTTCTTCCTTACCTACTATGGTAAAGGAGCACATTATTCTGAGCTGCCCGATGGTTAGGCTGAGTTCTTTGATATGGCCATCAATACAAAGCTTCCGCTGAAATGGAAAACCATTTGTCTCCATTTTGTTCTCCTCAACCAGTTCTTTCCAGCTTTCAGAGAAAACAAAATAATTACCAGTGGAATAAATGCACAAAAATATGGTACTATCCAGGGTGGTGATACACTGGGATTTGTCAAAGATACGGCCAGTATGCGATTACAGACTGGTGATGATATGATATGATATGATATGAGACAGATCTTCTCACCCATATCTCTCCACAGTAAGTGAGGACATCAGGTTCAGTTTGCAGCCGGTGTCAATCAGCACGTTCACCTCCTGTCCTAAACACTGTAAACACACAGAGAAGGTGGAGGTGAAAAGGAAATAAAAACACTGCAGCAACAGAAAAGAAAAAAACCCATTTGTGCATTTGTCCAAGAGTTCACAGCAGTTCTTGAGTTTTAAAGGGCTTGTTCTGAATATATATATAAGTACTTTATTCTAATTGGAGCTACCTGTACAGACTCACCTTGCAGGGCACATACATGAAAGCATCCTCCTCTTCTTCATCCTCCTCGTGTGAGTTTAAACGATTACAGCTCAGAAGGACCCCTCCGTTGTTTGCTGTCACTCCACACATGTGCATCCTTCCCCGGGACAACTTGGCTTCCAGCAGGCGCTTCTGGAGAATATGGTGTGGCTGCTGCAATGCAAATAAAAAACAATAGAGTTAGGAAATCTCTAATAATGTTTGTGATCTTCAGAAACCGTCTTCAGTGCCTAGGAAACTAAAAAAGATGTTGAATATACAACAGTATATCAAAATGACCTGACATGTAAAGGCTTAATGAGTGAGACTATACATGTAAATAGTAAGGATCAATATTCAAGACACTATTTCTATACACATTCAGAGTCAAGCAAACAAAAAGAAAGACAAAATTCATATTTTCACAGGTTTTTAGGATTTTTTTGTTTAAGCTGCAAAAATACAAATGGATTTCATTTCCAAACATTTACTTCACTTAAAATAACTTCCTGCACAATGGCAGTATAGTTTATTATTAATGTTTTTAAGCTATAGGTGTGGAAACATTAGGCTGAACCATCCTTTATAGACAGTTTATTTTCTCCTTATAGCTCTAATGTATAGGCTACCACTCCATTACTGTATGGGCTATAATTTAAAGTAATAGAATTAATACAATATAAGCTTGTGGTAAATTAAGCAACCGCAGTGATTCCCCCATCGACATAACTGCCATTACTTATCAGTAGTGGGATAAAACGTGTAATTTGGTTGAGTCGTGAGTCCAAAAACGAGTCTAGAACTGTGGCACTAATAAAGGCCTATCATAACAGGCACACCCCCTGTTTCGATGTCCCGAGTTTCTTCAGTCCATCCAAAGGCAGCAGATCAGCTGAGTCTTTGTGAAGGAACTGGATCGCCTGTTTCAGCCTCCTCTGCTGCCTCAGAGACGCAGCATCCAGGACCCCCGAGTCCTCGCGGTTCTCAGTCCGCATCCCCGTGGACATGACGGCGGGTATCTGAGTCAGACCGAGGCGGTGGGTCTGTATGTGTCGGATCTGTAGCTGTACACAACCGAGTCTAATGCGGAATCCCCGATGATGAGCTAGTGAAGAGGAGATACCCCCATCATGATCAGTGCCGTGGAGGTAGTGAAGTCAGACAGGTTAGCAATACGACTTCTGGTCAAAAACCTTCAAAATAAAACTCTAATTCAAAGCCCTGGCAAATTAAGATAATCTGAATCATTTGTGAGATGAGAGACTGTGAGTATCTAGCAACATTTAAGTCCCTTTCCACTGAAAAATATCTTTTTTTTCTTGTTCCTACAGTTCTATGTTTTATCTTCACTCTGCAGTTATGTATGTGCACAGTTTGACACCAGAAGGATGTTTTCACATCCACTGAAAGTGGAAAGTTTCTCTGACTTTCTGTCCAGTGTGCAATTTACACAACCATGATGTAGAAAACCTGAAGCATTCAGTGCACAGACACTGATCATGGACTTTACAGTGAAGTAGGACACATCTTGTGTCCACAAGGAAAACTATAGACATTAATAAAAATGTACATATTCTGGTATTTTTAATGACTTTTCTAGATGTGGAAATTATACTTTTATAGGATTTATATAGGTTACCACAAACAACACAAGGACATTTTTCCAAACTGAAAACTGAATTTATGTCTTTCTGTCAGATTTAACTTTCACAGAATATAAGCTTTATATCCAAAAAAGGAGATCTGAAAGAGAAGCTGAACCAAGGTGGCTTGGAAAGTTTCATAGCCTATGTGTACCTCTGTTTATTGGCAGAATTGTTCTTCTGGTCCACATAAGTCCCCCAAGACAACAGGCACTGCACTGGAACCATTTCTTATTTAGACAGTTAAAGTTTATTTGCTGTACCTTTTCATATAAATGCAGTTGAAAGTGGGAATAGAAAAAACCTACAGCAGGAGCAGAAATACTAAAACACACTAGAACAATAATAAAGATGCAAATAAATTACTTGAGAACCTTAGACGGAACAACAACATGATATAATATTATAGATATAGATATATTATAGCACAAGAAGCTGTTATAATGCCTTGTTTTGTGGGACTATGTAGCTGTTAATACACTTGAATGACAGTTTTTACTTTGACGATATTATCCTGTTTTTGTGGCCCCTGGCAGCTACAACGTGCTTGAAGACATTAAACTAACTCCTTCAGAAAAATAAATGTTTGTTAGCGAGATGTCTCAAGTTCCTGTTATTTGAAATTTGCTTTAAAAAAAAAACTATTTTCAACAAAATTCTTTTAGATTTTCCTTTATTAAGAATTTTTTTGCAATTTTCCATTATTATAGCAAAACAACACAAAGACATTACATTTAATAAACAAAACACAGAACGATGTGAATATGATGGAAATATTCTACGAATGAGAAATCGCAGTGTGAACTTAATCAATGTCTCATGTTTTTTGTTAGAAATCCACATTTACTTTATTTATTAAAGTAGCCTAAATGTTCATCCTGGGTGTTAAGGAAGCTGTATATTTAGATAGCTCTATGCTGGATCATGCTTCCTTCACTCTTAGACCATGAATTACAACTTTGACTGAAGCTGTTTAAATACTGTGTGCTTTATTTGAATATATACTGTAGTGTAGATTCCAGCTGTAAATCAGAAGATGTCCTCATGGTTGGATGAAATCAATATGGGTTCTGTGTCTCTGAAGCTAACTTGTACAATATTCACGACACAGACTCGAACTGATGGTTGAACTGTTTAATCCTTTCTGATATTGTTAACTGTATGCTGGTAGTATGATATATCAGTTGTAAGTATTACCTCATATTAAACCTGAAGTTCCTGCACTGACTTTCAGTTAGTCAACTATATTTATTTATTTATTCAAGGAGTATTCCCCTGTTACTGGGTTAATATGTCTATGTTAATGGTCTGCTGCCCACTATACAAAAACTAAGATAAAGGCCTATGGTTGAAGCTGACCCTGTAGTTCTGGATCCAAACTGTGAAATTCCTCCACATCTAAGGACAGCTGCAACAACTGAGGCTTTTAAGTGCCCGTTCAAACCTCTTCACTTTGGCTTTTATGACTCTATTTTAGAGTCATAAAAGCCAAAGTGACCTGCTACAATTATTTTACTTCTTATTATATTATTATTGGTTTCTTCCCTCTTTTTTCTAAACTTTTGTCCTTTTTTTTCCTTCTCTATCATTTGTTTTCTGTAGAAGCAATTTTGGTTGCATAATATAATATAATATATATATTTATATTCTACATACATATAAAGGAAGATTGTCATCATTATTATATACTCACCTGTACATACCAGTATATTAGCCTATATAAGCACCTATCAATAGAGCACTAACAGGCCTACAACACGTTAATGTCATTGTATTCAGAGCACCTATCGATGTTGTCTATCTGTATCTGTAAGTCCTCTTTTCTACGCCTTGCTAGATATTATAGGTTTGTTTGTTTTCAGACGTGATGCTCTGTGTAGTCTGCACTACTGTCGGCTGGACCTGACATCCCTCTGAGCCTCTGTTCACTGCATTGCCCAGATTCCCCTTTTTTTTTCCCACACGACCTTGTTTTCAACATGGATGCCGAACAATCTGCCCACACATCGCTGTTTATGTTGCCGAAGAGCCAATCTAACCACATCCTGTGGCACAGCGTGGCCCGGAATCCACCGTTCGGGTTGATTGGCGTCTTATGTTGAAGCTTAAATATTAATTTTCTGTAACGACGCAGCGCATTTCCCTCGAAAAGCTCGAGACAATACGAAAACCGACGCGGAATGGCGTCTGTCAGGGGCCCGGGAAGCTGAATAACAGCAACACACACTCGAACGGGACACGGCTGACCAATGGGAGTGGGAGCTGTGATCTCTCCAGCCAATCACCGTGTCTGGATTGCGAATAGGCGGGGCGTCGCTCGGAGGATTGTGTTGTCATACATGTTCCCGGTGTGTGGCCATCGCGCTGCGTTTCCTGCACTGGTGCATGGTGGTCGAACAGGAGGAATTGTTGGAAATTTTTCGGAGGTTAGTATATAAATTGGTTTTTACCCAGTATGCATTATTCCCACAGCCATGTCGGTGAGCGGGAGCGACGGGCTGCGGCGGGGACTCAGAGGAAGGACGGAGAACACAGTTGAACCATGAAATAAAAAGACTCCCACCGAGTGAAAAAGCTTGTGTTATCATTAATTAGCTCTTCTTGTTTCCTAACTGCGTCCAGAGTTACACGACTGAAGCTCCGAGCAGACAGGCAGGCAGACAGCCCCGCAGCTGTCCGAGAGTCCGCTTAAAGGTTACAAACTGCAGCTTCAGACCCGGGAGCTGGACTCTGGTTGAATAAGATCTTAAAGCACAGTTTTGTTAATTACCGATAGAAAAGTCGTGATAGCTCCGGTTGGCGGAGTTAGCTGTTAGCGTGCGGGCTAACCGCTGGCTCCGTTGTGACAGCTCTCGTTTCTGCGGCTGTAAGCACTTTAACTGCGGGCTGTTTGACCGTCCACACAGGCTGGCAGTGTGCTGACTAACAGCGTTAGCCTTACAACAGAGCCGGCTCACTACACTTGTTAGATGAAGTCTCATTACAGAGGGCAAATGTGGCAAGTCATAGCGCTACGTCTTAGCTAGCTAGCTAGCCCCAAATTACATATTCAAATCAACAAGCGCCAAAACATCATCTGTGACAGCACGTACAGTGTGAGCCTGTTCAGGGAGGGAGCACTTACTATCTTAACAAGTCTAACGTAGCTTACAGCTGCTTGAATTACTCCGCAAAGGCTCGAGTTTATAGTGGGGATATATTATTGCTAATAACAACAGTAATACAGTTTACATGTAGTTTATGTGTCACAAGAGGTAAACGAGGCTGGGTTAGTAATTATCTTGGGGTCCCAGAGCTCCAGGGGTCCCTAAACTCTGGTATTAACTGGTTTGTTATAATTTTAATAGAAAATGTGTCTGGGAATATGCACAGCAGCAGCACAGTTACTGACACGATAAGGGCCTTCAACTGGGTTATGCTTTATTACCTGGGCGCCTGTGTTAAAACAGTGTAGTTGTAAGAACTTTAATTTCATTGTGTTTACTTTCTGTGCCTATATATTACCAAATCCTAGATTCATGTGCATAGACTTACTGTGTGTGTGTGTGTTTTAGCATAGAAAAACTGTATATGTTGTACATGTGGGAGTGTCTTCCTCTCCAATGTTAACTTGACCTTGGAAGTAATTTATGTATGTTGGCTACACTCATTATCTAACATGTCATCTGTGCATCAGTATTGTCCCATCTGGCAACTGTGGACACCAGTTTGAGTTTAAAATGCGTCTGTGTGTGTGTGTGTCACTCCAGCAGCTAAAGCATGCTCTTGGCCCAGATAAACCGGGACTCCCAGGGAATGGCAGAGTTTCATGATGCAGATGGGCAGCCAGTCACTCTCTGCCTGACAGAGGCGGTGACTGTAGCAGGTGAGCTCCCAAACTTCAAACATCATTGTTATAATTCCATTTAGAGTCAACTAAAAGTAGAAAGTAAAAGCTCTTTCATATAGGTAAACATGAGCATACAGCGTTTTTAGGGCTATGTTCTCTACCGTTTGTAGCCAACAGCTAAAGTATTGTCATTGTCAAATCATCTCCCAGATGGTGATCAGATGGAGAGCATGGACACAGTTAGCCTGCAGGCTGTTACTCTAGCAGATGGATCCACAGCATACATCCAACACGACTCCAAAGCGTCCTTTTCAGATGGCCAGATCATGGATGGTCAGGTGATCCAGCTGGAGGACGGCTCTGCTGCCTACGTTCAGCATGTTTCAATGCCTAAAGCAGGTAAAACGCAGATCTCTGCATTACCTCAGGACAGCGAGGACAGTACTTGTGTTATACTATTTTGTATGTCGAATTACCAACTGCCACAGTATGTGGCATGATGGGAAGCAATGATTTATTTGGATTTCATCTGCATGCCATTAGACTGTTTTTATACAGGATTGAAGGCATACATAGCGATATCTGGATAAATAGAGGTTACTGTTGTTGAGGTAGTTGTGCCTAATGTTTTTTTTTTTTCTGTTGTAGGAGGAGACAGTTTACAGCTTGAAGATGGGCAGGCGGTTCAGCTAGAAGATGGAACAACAGCCTACATTCACACACCCAAAGGTAAAAAAAAAAAAAATAGGATAGGATAACATATAATTTTCTCAGAGAATGTCTTTCTTTAAGTATCTTATCAAATTTCAAAGTGTGCTTTTGCTTGTTTTTACAACCTCTAGAGAAGTAGTGTACCAGCTAGTTGTCTAGCCAGTTAATTTGTGTACATTGTAATGTGTTTATTGTGTTACACAGCTTACTTTAAAAGCAAAATACAGTGTCTTGTGACTGCATTCAGGTCAGATCTGTTTGAGTGTAGAAACTGGTTAGTGGCATTACTGATGAACTGACACCTCCTTTATCTTGTAATATGCTCCATTTGTTTCTATTTGTTCATGGTTTAAAATGTTCAAATCAATTTAACAAACATACCTAGTAGTATTGTATAAGACAATAATAATTAGTTCAAAGATTTGCAAACTTTATATTTTTATATAACCGTTGTCTTATAGCCAAGTGATGTGGTACAAAGAAACCATCCTCCCTGAGCAACCATCTCAGTTTTCATACTGGACCTGAGCCCAGTGTCATCATTCAGTTTCTCTACATGGACATCCTTCTCATTGTTTCTGTGCAGATGCGTATGACCAGAGCGGCCTGCAGGAGGTGCAGCTGGAGGATGGCAGCACCGCCTACATCCAGCACACAGTGCACATGCCCCAGTCCAACACCATCCTGGCCATCCAGGCTGACGGCACCATCGCAGATCTGCAGGCTGAGGCCACGGCCATTGATCCTGAGACCATCAGCGTGCTGGAACAGTACACCACCAAGGTAAATATATTACATCATTGTACTGAGTGGCACTAGTGTGGTAAACTTGCCATTCTAAGTGAATATGCTTGTATCTCGTCATAATGCTTTGATTTACGCAAGTTCAATTTTTAATACTGGTTGTTTTGGAATAATAAACTGATGCCATTAACATTATCAGAATCCCACTGTGTTTATTTTTATTGTTGTTTATTGGTGCATGTGTTAGTATAGACTCTACTGACATTTACCCATTGTCCTTTCTCCCTTCTGTCAGGTGGAGAATATAGAAAACCCTTTGGGGTCCTTCGGCAGAGTGGAAGCAGACAATGGTGTCCACATGCGGGTATTCTAGAGTATTTTTTTCATTCCTTTTTATCCTTCATCCTGGTTTAACAGTGGAGTCTAATTCATGTTTCTTTCAGATTGTTTTACAGGGTCAAGACAACAGGCAAGGAAGGGGCTCAAATGTAGGCGAGAAGTCTTTCCGCTGTGAATACGATGGCTGTGGAAAGCTTTACACCACTGCCCACCATCTCAAGGTAAGAGTGGGTGTTTTGTGATTGTGTGCGCACATGTAATGTGTTCATGAAAAAAACCAAAAAGGTTTCGCCGTGTTGCTTTGCTTGTGCCCTAAAGTGTGGGCTTGTTTAGAGACAATATTTCCCTTACTGCATCAACCTTTGTTTCCTGCGTGTTTGCTGAGTTTTGTTTGTGTGTCCTGTAGGTACACGAGCGCTCCCACACCGGAGACAAACCATACGTCTGCGACTATCCTGGCTGTGGAAAGAAGTTTGCAACAGGTAACTGTGGAGAATGCAATTTCTCTCATAGGGCTGTCTCGTTAAGCCATTTAAAAAAAGTAATTTACATATTGGAATGTTATTATTTTACTTCTTGCCAGATTGCATAACTCAGAGTAGAAAAAGGTCCATCCTACATCAAAATCAAGATTTCGGCTTTGGGATTACTTTTGGAATTCTTTATTGATTGCTGTAATGCTTTGATTGAGCACCTTGATGAAAATGCTCGGTGTATTCACCAGGAATAAGAATAATAAGGACCTAACGGAACTGTTTTTATGACAATTTCAGGGTATGGACTGAAGAGTCACTCACGCACACACACAGGGGAGAAGCCATATAGATGTCAAGAGTTGAACTGCTGCAAGTCCTTCAAAACCTCCGGAGACCTTCAAAAGCACACAAGGACTCATACAGGTACAGAACCACACCCAGTACCAATCATACTTTTGTTGCGTCATCTGCCTGAAATGGTGTGTAAATATCTCATAAATGTGTCAGGGGTCTGGTACAGGGTTTAACTGCTGTTTGCTACTGCTGGGAGCTGAAATGATAAGTGATACTTGGCCTCAAAGCTGTTTTTAATACAGACACGTACGGCACGTTCACAGCTTGAAAATATGATATTTTGGTCAAAACCACCAGGCCAGAGTCATGTCCACTGGTTTTTTGAAAGAACACAGATTTGGGGGCAGTACCTGTTAACAGAATTGGCTCAATAAATTGCAAGGTTTTGTTAGTTGGATAAGCAGAGCTGAACTTTCAAACAGAGCCGAAGTACTGTAGGAGTGTTCAGGCACATGATCATCATGAGAAGCATGACACCGAGGGGCTACTGTTTATGTTTGAAAAACATCAGTTTGCTGTTTAAATCTCATTGGTCTTTTAAAGAGTGACATGTCCTTGTCTAAAATGGATTTATTTTCCTTATTTTTA
>NW_023339762.1:7749095-7767762 GCF_004916995.1 Morone saxatilis | reverse complement strand
GCATTATTGAGTTGATAATCAGTTTTAAATCAAAATTAAAAAGAAATATCAACAGACCCGTACAGTAAGTTTTGAAAAAATGTAGAGATGTAAACTTAAACCCTGACATCCCATTTCTTGTCTGCAGGGGAGAAGCCTTTTAAATGCCCGATTGAGGGTTGCGGCAGGTCGTTTACCACCTCGAACATCCGCAAAGTTCACATCCGAACACATACCGGGGAGCGACCGTACTACTGCTCTGAGCCAACCTGTGGAAGGTCGTTCGCCAGTGCCACAAACTACAAGAACCATATGAGGATACATACTGGTGAGTCCCGTTACATCACAGTGTGGCCATTCATTTGATCCTTCCACACCAACTTTTAACAAGTTATTAAACTCTGGGTTGGTGTCCTACTCAAGCACAACTGATGTCTGTATTGAGCCTTAAGTTAACACTTAGTAATACTTGAGTTATTGTTATTAGCATTGCATTATGGGCTGACATGTTCAACTTCTAATTTAAAAATAAAAGAAATAAATTTTTTTCCTAATGTCTGACTACCTTCTTCTTTTCTCCAGGAGAGAAACCATATGTGTGTACAGTGCCTGGCTGTGAAAAGCGCTTCACAGAATACTCCAGCCTTTACAAACACCATGTTGTTCATACACCCTGCAAACCTTACAACTGCAACCATTGTGGAAAAACCTACAAGCAGATCTCAACGCTTGCAATGCACAAACGCACAGCCCACAATGACACAGAGCCAATCGAGGAGGAGCAGGAGGCCTACTTTGAACCCCCAACAGGTCAGTGAAAAGATGACAATAAAGAGAAAAGAGTAGTTTTTGATGAAGGTCTATGAGCTGTGGAGTAGATCAAGCTTAAATATGAACAAATCAGCAACCGTTTTAATAATTGATTTTCAAACAAAAATATCAAACATTCTCTGGTTGCAGCTTCTTCAGTGGGAAAATTTGATGTGGGAAAATATAACAGACATTTTTCACTGTTGTCTGACATTTGATAGAACTACCAAGATCATATTTGGATAATCTATAATGAAAATATTTAATAATCATTAGACCTTAGTTAGTGTCATTGGTAACACCTGTGTTTACCCTACCCTGGCTGTGAAAAAGGTCTATTGAAAACTTTTCATAGTTCCAAATTCTTAAATGTCACTATTTTGCTTTAGTTTATCAGCATGAACATATATAGAAGTAGGTGCATATGAAAGAAAAAACTAAACTACCTATAGCATGATTTTTTTTAAATGTAAAATGTGTGCAACATTTACACAGAATGGAAATAATTAATTATCAAATTACATATGAATATTGTAATATCATTATCTCAAATACTGACAAAAACCAAATCTTTCAATCTCAATTCAGATGCCATTGATGACCCCAATGTCAGCTACACGTCAGCGGTGGTTGAGGCAGATGACTCCGGCTCTGAGCAGGTTCCTGTGGAGAGCTCAGACATGGTTGGTCAGCAACACGTTGCCTTGGTAACACAGGAGGATGGAACACAACAGCAGGTAATGGAAAACAAATCATAACAACTCCCAAGATTCACCATTTCAATGTTTTTTTATGCAAGACATTCAGACTGTGGTCCCTGTTCTCGAACTTTGCCCCCTGCTGGCCACTGTGTAAGTCAGGCCGTACAAGCCAAGACCTCAAACAGGCTCTTTACTAATGTGTGCTCTGTTGCTCTTCACAAACTGGAGGCATCTAAACTACCATTTGTCCACAGACTGCATGGTTATAGAATAAAACTGAAAGAAAAACACAGATGGTAGAAAAAAAATCTGTTGTGGGCAATAGGGCTTTTATGATAACTGCAAAAATAAAATATTGCGCTATTGATTAGCCAACTGCAGCAGATGGCAAACCAACATCATCGTCGCGTTCAGTATTTGATTTTTAAGACGGTAGGGGCTCGCAGAGCGGTGAGACTGAAGAGACTCGACACAGCAGAAGCACTGTCTGACGTAGCCTCTGCGTCACTCGCTCTGGAAGAACTCAGATGGGAGACACCCGCAGTCTTTTTTCAATTATTTGGTGTGATAATTCGCCACAGCTATGCCTCTGTGTGCCTCCTGCGGCTCGCCAGTGTTTCAGTTTTAATGAGAGACCCTATTAACCGGTGACTTTCAGCCAAAGAAAATTACAGACCCAAGAGGCAGGAGGAGGGAAAGTGCAGGTGATTAGAGCAAGCAGTTACTGAGATGAGCCAGGGAGAATTGAGGAGGGAAATGACTTCACCATGACAGCCGTAATGGACAAACAACTCATCTGCCTAGCAGTAACGATAAGAGCCCAAGCAGATGTGGGGTTACCTAAAAGAAAAGTTCATCATAAAATAGTTTATTTTTCTGGGCTTAAAGGCTGCATTGGTATGATTCAAACTTCCAAAGTTCCAGTGAAGTAATACTTCTACTAATAATAATTTGTAAAACACTGTTCTTAACAAACTTACCTAGTACTTTACAGTGAAAATAAATTGGAAAATAATTAGAACTTTCCGTCTGCCTCTCCTCTTTTCTGCTGAGCTGTGTATCTGTGGGAGAGCAGGGGGCTGAGCCTTTGCTCAGAGGAGAGACAGACAGTGGTGAAGAGCCGACACGCTGCAACAAAAGCCCTGCGAGGCAAAAATCTAATCAGTGCAAAATTTGTACAGATGATAAAAATAAACACTCAATAGAATACAGTTCATTCAGGTAACTTCAGGCAAAGACTGCACGGAAGCAGGAAACACTGGAGTATACTTTTAAAGGGAGAGAGAAACTTCCCCGAGACAGCGACAGGACCAAAAAGATTACAGGGAGGGAACAGCTTTGATGCAGTGTTTTTACTTAATGCTATATATGCCTATAGTGACATTTCATCTAGCTCTACTCTAGGCTGTAACCCTTCTGTCATTTTTTGTGCCTTGTGTCTCTGTATTTTGGTGTTCATATAACTAAGTAATGAAGGCAGGATAAGAGCTGAGATATTTGAAGAGAAAATGACCATGTTGTTCCGCATTAGATTTAAGTCCCATTGTGCCTGAATGATTGACTGTGAAACTGAATGTATTGTGTGTCACATCAGGTCAGTATCTCTGAAGCAGACTTACAAGCTATGGGTGGCACAATCACCATGGTAACTCAAGAAGGCACAACCATAACCATCCCAGCACACGAACTGGCAACACAAGGCGCTCACTCGGTTACCATGGTAACAACAGACGGCTCAGATGAACAGGTAAACAATTACTTCAGATCATGTCAGAATAAGGTGCTGTTTTTTGTACAGAGGTTTTTTTCACAGTTTGTCACGTGATGTATTAATGCATAAGCTAATTTACTGACGCTGACTGAAACCCAGGATACAAGAATTTACTGTGAAACAGTTACAAACTAGACAAACAGCCAACCCACAGCAGTCTTTTCCAGGTGTCTGCCCATTTTTAACCTGATGATTGGACATTCAACCAAAACTCTTCTGGATCCGTGATGGCACCAGATGCGGCCACTAATTGTGAACCAACGCCAAAGCAGCTGTTTGATTTCTGTACAATGTCTTTGTCTCCCTCAGGTGGCCATCATGACACCCGACATGGCCTCGTTCCAAACGGTGGAGGAGGCAGCCTACAGCCAAGAGCAAGATGACATTCATCCTGTCACATTACTGGCCACCTCCAACGGCACTCACATTGCTGTGCAGGTTGGTAGACCCACACCATAGGAGTGAATAGACTGGTGGGAGAGTTCCAACCTGTGACTTTGATTCGTTCACTTTATAAAGAAGAAGACTGGATACATCTGACACCCCGTTTTGTGTAAACAGAAGAAACTGTTACATCTCTGAAATGGATCATTTGAGAATTAACGTTCAGCAAGAACGCATTAAATTTATCAGTTACCGACTTAGTATTGATCCTACAGAATCAGCATTTCTGCATTGATCGCTTTTGTTTTTGCTGAAATCTACCCATCTCACTCAATGTTGTGTTTCTTATGAGACAGACAGGGGTTTCTAACCTGACTGCATCATATGGTTTGTTGCACAGAACCATCTGGGAAGTCGTTATTGGAAACTGTTTGGAAAAGGGCGGGCACTTTCTAAAAATACTATACTATATACAGATGATTGGATGAACCCTCTGTCTATCACCGTCTCTTACTGAAGCCAGAGGGAGAAGAACAAAAACATCAAGTCCAGCCGACTACTTTATTATATACATTTTTGATTCTAATAAAATATTGTAAGGTTAAGTAGTTAATTCAAGAGGGTATTTAAGTTAGTCTCCCCCCTGAATAATCCCTCCCCAGATCCCACCTTGTTGACCTATTTGCATAAATGCTTGACTAAAAATTATGCGTAGGTAGGGTTTAGCTCAGGGGGGTGTAGGTGTGATGCTGCCCTCCTGCTGGGGCATTTGATGAGGGATGAAACTAAACCAGAAACCTCCACAGGACGTGTGATCTTACATGTAATCCAAATTCATGATGACATTTGTATTATTTGTATTTCTTTTTTTCTTGACACCACAACAAAAGCAGAAGGAAATGAGTGGGACTTTCTAGACATTATACCCTTAAACATCAAAATTATAATGCAGTTTTTTTAAAGCTAAATAAATAATATAGAACTTCATCAGAGCCATATCAAATTGCCGTGTTTCCATGCCTAACGTTCAGAGCCAGAGCCGACAAGTACCCATGAACACTGCAGTGTCATTTGGAATGAATTTCGATTGTACCCTTTCCCACTGAAGACAAAAACCAGATGTTGGAGGGGTGACCACGTAATTATGTGACGACAAACATTTAAACCCTACATTATCTTAAATTTAAATACTATCTTAACTCTTTAGGCCTAAAACCCCTGTGGGGCTACGATTGCATCAAAGGTCAGAGGTCTGATTACCAACATTTATTAATCCTGAAAGACACTGTTTTTATTTACCCCCCTATTGCTCTCCCTGAAAAGGAGAGCAAACACTCCTTGTCCACCTTTTACCACCATGTGACACTCATCAATGAAATTCAGGAGCCTTTAACATAGTCAGTCACAGTCAGAGGTGGTATTGTCTTTTAAATGGGTGGCAGGGTAAATAGATTACATCAGAGGTAGTGATCGATTAACAGTGCTTATCAGTGTGTCAATCAATGTTTGAATTATGCACATTGTTTTCCTTTTCTCTGTAGCTCAGTGATCAGCCTTCCCTGGAGGAAGCCATCAGAATAGCATCAAGAATACAGCAAGGCGAGTCGCCAGGCCTGGATGATTGATGGACTCATTATGGACTATGATTTAGCATCAAAACCATCTCAATTGGACTATATCAACGAGAGAAATCACAAGTCTTCCTCCATGGTTTTTTTCCACAAAAGACCTTAGCTTTTATGTGTACATAGGATTTTGATAACTGGAGTTCTGCTATGCTGTTTTGTCCCTCAACCAAATAGATGGGAGAGGGGAAAAAATGCTTTCTAATGTTGATGGTGCCCAGTGCACAGTGCATTGTACAGCTAATGCTATTTCTAATAAAAAAAAGGACAAAAACATTGTGATCAATTGATGCTACTTGGTTTTTGAACACTTGATAGTCACTTTTAAAGCTGCCTATGGTAAGTTTTATAAAAAATAAATGTTGTCATATACAGTTATAATTGTTGAGTTAGAAATCAAACATCTTTCCTGGCTCTGATTGGTGGTTTTCGTTCAGACACGGTGGATTCTTTCTTTTTTTCATAGATTATCTGTCAGGATACAGTAAGAGTTTCAGCAAACATGACAAAGTTATTTTAATTAAAGTTACCTCCTGTAAGGTAAAAAAATACCCATAGCACATACAGAAAAAAAGTGATATAAAGATTAATTCAAAGGTAACATAACACAAACTGTAATTCATGTTAAGGTCTGTCTCCTGATAAGAGACAATGTACTAGGCACACATGCTGTGTGTGCGATTTGTAAAACAACCTCTTATTTTAAATTATAAATTTTCCATCATGAACTGCAAAGTGGATGTATAAAGCCCCCTTACACTTGAAACTTATTAAGTACATTTACTAAACTGCTGTACTTCAGTAAAATGTTTGGGTACTTGCACTTATACTTGAGTGTTTTCATATTATGCTTCATAACTCCTTGTTCACAGAGGCACATATTGGACTTTTTACTCAATTTGACAGCTGTAGTAACTAGTTTGTAGAGTTAGATTAAAAACACATTATCTTATAGTAGTGTTGTAGGTTTAAGTAACACTGTGTAAAGTAGGTAAAATTGTAACTAGCTATAAAATTACAATTATACTTAGAGCTGATAAATGAGTAATTAAAGTCTTATATAATACAGTAAGTAATGATCTGAGGGGGGCTTTCAACATAACGAGTCAATTTAATACTAAGTACAAATTACTAAAAAAAAGTTTCTTAATTTTACTTGTGATTGTTTCTGTTGATATTACTTGTAATTGAGTATGTTTATGTGGTGGTATTACTAGTCTTACAGTACAGATCAGTATAAGAGAAGTGCGGTATTTATTATGAGTAGTTAAACTTTTTAACCGACCGAAACCACTTTTACTATAAAACAATTGGCTTGGATTCGTATTAGTCCTGTAGAAAGGGAACTTTGACTTCGATCTTTTTATGTTTCGCGGCATCTTTCATCATGCCGTCTCAATAATTGGCGCATTGTCTCCCAGTTGATGTTATTGTGTGACTCCGGCTACATGAAAGACGCCCGTTCGCGCCAGATTGTTGCTCGGCCACCGATGACGTAACGCCTCCCGAATCCTCTCTGGAACGCCCATCTTTCAAAATTCCAAGACGCGCTCTGATTGGCTGCCCGCGGACACGAGACCAACGGTCGCGGGAAGTCCTTTGCCACGCGCGTGATAGGAAGAGAACGGCTCCTGACTCATTCAAACTCTTGTAAACATTGGTATGGTTTTGTTGCGGAAAGACGTGTTTCTGTGTCGGTGAGCAATCGACCAGGTAGTGACGGATACCGATACTTGACTGGACCCGGTAGTTTGAGTGTTTATTTTTGGTTTAGGACCAACTTTGGACGTTGTAACGTTACCTACGGTGACTACTAGCTAACTAGTCCGCAGCCATTTCAGCGTTGGATGGGCGTGTAGGAGTTCGCTAACTTTTTCTCTGGTAGGTTAAAGTAGCGTCTACCGTCTCGCTGTATAGTGTTTGGACACTCTTTAGCCAATACCTTTATTTTAAGGTAGATAGAAGTCGGCTAGCTTTGTGTTTTTTGTGCGAGAAAAGCCACTGCAACAGTAGCGGGGGTCCAACCGCGTGATTTTCCCGTCGACGAAGCCGGGGTTTAAATCCTGAAAATGTCGAGCTACAGCCGCCATCGGCACGGATCCCCCTCCCCGAAATCTCGACCCATTCGTCAGAAATTACAGTTTACATCCAGCGACGGGGAGGACGACCCGATTGAGGACGTCAACAACAGCACCGGAGGAGAATCAGGCTTCACGGAGATGGATTCACCGACGCCAGTGCGACGGGACGCCGTCGATAAGCGGCTGGAGGGGAGCAGCAGCCCCCTGAACCAGTCCGGCAGGGACGACGACGTGGAGCTGTGGGACGAGGATAGTTTTGGCTCCCCGTCCCACCTGCGGTCACCGGGCAGTGTTATCTTCGCCAACTGCTCGCCGTCACCGAGGAAGACTTCTCGGCTGTACGGAGGGTCACCGGAGCGGTCCTACGTCCAGGACGACGGGGAAGGATCCAGCTCCCCGATCCCGGACTGCCCCGACACACCTCCGCATAAAACCTTCAGAAAACTGCGACTTTTTGACACACCGCACACGCCAAAGGTTAGTATTTGTGGATTATGTGGGTGAAGTGTTTCTAAGAAATGGTTTTATGTGTGAGCAGTGGCGGAGTTTACTTTAAAAAAAGGTTTGCAAGGTACCCGGATTTAAACTCATGCTCTCGGCTCATGTGATCTTGCAGAAGCACGTACACGGAGCATTTTGGAGTCAATGTCCTCCCTAAATGTCTCAGAAGTGTCTTTTGTCGGTCTGGACTCCCGAAACTCAGATTTTGCTCATTGTGAAACTTGTCAGGCGTTGAAGTAGAAAGAGAGTCGGAATAAAATGCGAAAACACGAAACTTAAACAGTGAGGTCGGGTCTTGTTTTTGAATTCACGGGATATTGGGATACTTTTGCTCTGTCGGTTAACACAGTGACCCACTTAATGTACAAACTGCACTGTTGCATAATGCTCCCACTGTAGGCAGCCAGAGGTACATGGAGTTTTATGTCAGGGCATGTCTTTATCGGTGATGACTGCATTTACACCGCACTGCCCTTTAAGCATCCACATAGTGCACAGTTGTCTACATTGTAAGCTTTGTGTCCCCGCTGCTGCTTTAATTAAGCACTAAATCTTTCTTCTTCAGAGTTTGCTGTCCAGAGCCAGGGGCTCCGCTCCGGGATCCTCTAGCAGGAGAGTTGCCCTGTTCAAGAATGTGGAGCCTTCAGGGAAGTCGATCACAGACAGCAGCAGAAGACAGCAGACCCCCCTGGTCAACTTTAACCCCTTCACCCCAGACTCCCTGCTCATCCAGTCCGCCACACAACAGAGAAACAACAGAAAACGGGCACACTGGAATGAGTAAGTTGCTCCGATGTTTTCTGTCTGACAGGTTTCTTACAAATACCTCTTCTAATCACAGAAATCTATTGTAACCAAAAGGCCTGCAGGTTATAGTACTTTTCCAAACTGCCTGGGGCAGATAAGATCAGTAATCTGGTTACACATTTCTAACCCTGGTCAGTTTGTGTATAATAACTTTTTAATCTCCTCACACGCTGTTAATCCTGTGTAGCAGAGCCATGCTGAACAACCGTACCTGTTGTCCTGAGCACATCAAACCCATTGTTAAAATAACCAGATACGTTAAAGCCGTTGACTAAGGCCAGGGGGTTTGGCTGGGAACCAAGACCTCATGGTTACTGGTGAACCTTACCATGTGCTTGTGAAGCCCCTGGTGCTGCCCCCTGCTGTACAGAATGCTAACCAACAACTATCTGTCTTTGGTCTTTCAGCTCTTGTGGAGAAGACATGGAGGCAAGTGACGGCGAGGGAGAGGAGGAGGTCTTACCACCGTCCAAGGTAATTAAATGTTCATTTGGTTCACATAAATTACATAAAGTGATACATGTTTACACTTAGGAATATAGTTATTTGTCTTCATTAGACATTATAATATCTCAAATTTAGTTTTAGGGTGGTTACTAATGACATCTTCATTGTTGTTTAATCTGTTGTTGTTGTTTTTGGCTACTGGGAAATAATGGATTAACAAATGCTTATAATAAACTTCTTCTGCCCTCAGAGGATCACCATGATGGAAAGTAACATGATGTCCAGGTACACCTCAGAGTTCCTAGAGCTTGAGAAGATTGGCTGTGGGGAGTTTGGTGCTGTGTTCAAGTGCGTGAAAAGACTTGACGGCTGCATCTACGCAATCAAGAGATCAAAGAAACCTCTGGCAGGATCAGTAGATGAGTACGTTGAATTTATAATTCTTTCAAAAGATTACACCTTAATTGTTTCATGTTATTTTTGCGACACTGTTATCTTAAAGTCCAGTGTCCAATGTGTCTAAACCCCCCTCCCCCCTTCAAACAGGAAAAACTTAATTAAAACGGTCTGTTCCCCTCTTTACAGGCAGAATGCCTTACGGGAAGTGTATGCCCATGCTGTGCTGGGCCAACATCCCCACGTGGTGCGTTACTACTCAGCCTGGGCCGAGGACGACCACATGCTCATCCAGAATGAGTACTGCAACGGCGGCACGCTCTCCGATGTCATCGCAGAGAACTACAGACGGCTCAGTTACCTGACGGAGCTGGAGCTGAAAGATCTGCTGCTGCAAGTCACACGAGGGCTCAAGTACATCCACTCGACTTCTCTGGTGCACATGGACATCAAGCCCAGTAAGTACTTAAGGGTGATATGAAGTGATACAAATTCTAGTAGTAATAATTGCCAGTACATTATTATAAAAGAATATTAATGATGAATAATAAATAAATAAAACGGGAGCATGAGGCGTAACATTAATGTGTTCTGCAACTAATGGAAATATCCCTGATTTTGTCCTAGGCAACATCTTTATTTCACGGAAGTCTGTAGCCAGCTGTGATGAATGTGATGAAGATGATGGACTTGCCACCAGCGCTGTTTACAAAATAGGTAAGCCACAGTACTTGTGTAATGACTTCTGGTATTTGAAGGTTTTGTGGTGGTGTTTAATTACTGAAGCACAGCCACCAACACTGTATCCATTTCTCCCCTAATACGTTTATTGCATGTGTTCCTTCTGCAGGTGATCTTGGTCATGTGACAAGAGTGAACAATCCACAAGTGGAGGAGGGTGACAGCAGATACCTGGCCAATGAAGTTTTACAAGAGGTTTGTCATCTCAACTTTAATACTGCCTCTACTTTTACAGACAGAGCTTCACAGAGGTGTTAATATTTGTATTGGTCTGATTTTCTCTTTGTAGGACTACAGTAACTTGACGAAGGCGGACATCTTTGCTCTGGCTCTGACTGTTGTCAGCGCCTCAGGGGCCGAGCCTCTTCCTACTAATGGAGACAAATGGCACGAGATCCGACAGGGCAAACTCCCCGCTATCCCCCAAGTACTTTCTCCAGAGTTTCTCAGTCTCCTCAAGGTAACAGTCAACACTATTTCTGTCTCCTGTCTCTTTGTTTCTGATGAATAATAGAAGCTGTGTAAGTTTTAGAGCCTTGTGTTGTGTCCTGTGAGATGGTTTCTGCACATTCATTTTGTACAGTTATTAGATTGTTTTAGAATAAGGCCCAAAAGAAAATGTTTTACTCTTTATCCTGAGGCAAAGGGCTAATGTTTTGGTAGAGGGATCTGTAACAAATCTATCACAGGTTTTTCTGTGAAATTGGCTACTCAAGTTCATTCATTTGAAAATAATTTGGTTAGAGACTATTGTTTCTGGGCTGAACAGCAGAACTTTTTCTTCTTAAACTATTCCTTGTTTTTGCTGCTCGATGACTTTGTGCTTTGTTGAGCGTTCCTTTATTGACTTAATCTTATCTCTCTGTTTTTGTCTTTCAGTTGATGATCCACCCTGATCACAGTAGACGGCCATCAACATCAGAACTCATAAAACACCCGGTGCTTCTCACTGCTGCCAGAATGAGTGCAGACCAGCTGAGAGTCGAACTCAACGCAGAGAAGTTCAAGAACGCACTGCTTCAAAAGTGAGTTTACAATGGACTCGTGCTGATTAGTGGGAAGACAATCTAGAGAAACAGTTTTTTTAGACAGACTTTGATTACGTGGTTAAAGTAGAGAAATTCCAAAAAACTGATTCTAGATTCTCCACTGTAAATATTTATGGATTTACCTTGTTACGTCAGCTTTAATCAAAGACATTGACCTTTGCCTTTTATAAATGTTAACTGTACTTCTTTATCTTCCTCAGGGAGCTAAAGAAGGCGCAGATGGCTAGAGCTGTAGCAGAGGAGAAGGTTTTGTCCACCGACAGGATCCTGACCCGCTCCACAGTCCAGTCCAACCCCAGAACCTCCAGACTCATCGGCAAGAAGATGAATCGATCGGTCAGCCTCACCATCTACTGAGACTTTAATCCACCCTGACAGGACGTGAAACACGAAGGCTCATGGACCTTTTAATCAGAACCGTTCAGACGAGACTGTCTCTTTTTTGTTTTTCTTTTCGAAGAGAACCCTGTCAGGCACGGTGTTGGGCTCTTCCGCCCAATCAAAGCTGTAGACTGTTACTACACCAAACTGGAACTCATTCCTATAGACTCTTAAAGGGTAACTGCGGTGTTTTTCAACAGGGACCTTTTCTCCTGTGCTCTTGTGTCAACGTGACTATTGAGGGGAAAAGTTTTGAATCTGGTCCAGTATTAAGCTGCAGCCATAAGGGTTACAGCGTAATCCTTCAGGGCGATTGTCTGGTCTCGCTCAAGGAGAAGGCTCATATGAAAATGGTTGACACAAATAAGGTCCCGGTTGAAAAATACAGAAGTTACCCTGTAATGCCAACATGGTTCAGCCCTTTTTCCCAGTGGACTGGACTTGGAATAAAGTATCATTCCTCAAAGGTAGTTACTGTACCTTTTACATTCAGTCATTCCTTAAGTTTGCATAGACGTCAGGCTCTCTCTCCATTCCTGTCCCTGCACTTCCCTCGACAAAGCCGAAGCCAATTGTTGGCGGATCAAAAGCCGCAGTGAAGTTCTCTTCAGTGTGAATGTACTTGCCGTAGCCGTGCGCACCTTACTGCCTGTCAAATGCCTGATGCTGGGTACCAGGGGGTCTGAGAACTGATTTCTGTGTTTGTAATGGAGCACTTTGGAGGCAACACGTGGAACTTGCCACGTTTTTTGTTTTTTTTTTTAAAAGAAAAAAGAAACCCTTGCTGCTATTGATGTTTTGTGTGTATCAGGGTTTGGCTAGTTTCAGCTTGGATCGTTCTAGAGGTCATTGGCTCTTATTTTCAAGTAGCAGGAGTCCATTTCCCCCCATTTAATGTCCGTTTCATTTTTCTGGTTGGATGGAAAATGGCTGAATCCATTTGAGGAAAATCATCAAATTGGTTTGAAGTACCAAAGCCAGTGCGTTGACTCATTATGTGGAAGGGTAGAATTGATCCGTACTTTGATTTCCCCTGTTGATTGGTGCTGCCAACCCTGCCTTGTAGCATTAGAACAATCATTGTCCTGTTCTTTGGATCATCCTTTGTTCTGTTATTTTCTTTTCCCACAAGGCTCATTTTCAATTAATGTTTAGAAGTATTCCTCATCTCTTTGTTCTTGTAACCTCTGACACAAAATCCCTCCCTGTTGTTGTAACTTGTATGTTCTTTTAATAAATTCTCACCATCTACACTTTCTGCTCTGTTCAGTGTGGTATTATTAGCCGGGCTAGCTCCTACACCTACACTATTAATGCGTGCAGTGGAAATAAGAGAAGTATTTATGCAGAATTTATATAATTATAGATTATAGATCATTTCAAAAAAGTCCCATCCTCAAATGTTAGAATCTCTGTTGTATATCTTTACACTTTTATATCTTTGGGTGTGTTTGAACAAATCTATAATCTTGTATTTCCATTTTCCGATACTATATTTCTACTCCACTACTCTTTAGGGGGAAAATGTGTGGGCTCCTTTTTACTATATTTATTGAACAGCTTTAGTTAGTTTGCACATTCATATTGTTAATACAAAATATAATCAACTAATAACTGACAGTGAGCAGCAGTAGATAAAGTAATACTAATTAGCTCCACCTTTACCAGCTGCAACAAGTGTTGGATACATCAGTGCAACAATAATAACTCATTACTATATGTCTTATTATAACTTTTGGTAGTCGATTGAGTATATTTTAATGGTAATACTTTAATAAGATCCCCTCCAGACATGTATTATGACCAATAGTCTGCTGTTTCTGAGGATTCTTCCACATAAAAAGTATCATTTCCACATTAAACTCCTTAAAAACATCTACTCCTTATACCACAATTTATGAATATGCAAAGTGTGTTCATTTCTGAAGTTTTCCTGCTGGACACAAGATGTCTCCTGTTTCTCTGCGGTCCATTCTCAGTGTGTGCATGGTGGCTTCGGGTTTCTGTATCACACCTTTTCAGTGAGCACAGAGAAACTTTCAGCAGATTGAGTGAAAACTTCCTTCTACAGTCACACATCCAACTGTAGGAACAACAAGAAAAAGTGATTTTGGACTGGAGGGGGTCTAACATTTTGAATTCAGGACTTGTAGCTTGTAGCAGAGTATTTTCTTTACACTGTGGCATTAAACTTAAACCCCCCGAGTCCTTCTCCCGCCGCTGACCCTGGATCAGCTCCTAACAGTGACATCCAGTCAGCTTTATGGTGTGTTTTTCTCTCGCTGAGCGGTGCTGCAGCTCTTCAATCATAATCATGCCAAACACGCAGTGTGACAGCGGGTCATGTGACTTTTCCCTCACTGTGTCCAACAGTCAGACTCACAGAGAGGAAGAGTCGCGCTCAGACAGTCGAGAGACAAGTTCAGCATTATGGCGCTGCGGGACGAGCTTCTAAAGTCTATCTGGCACGCGTTCACAGCTCTGGATGTGGACAAAAGCGGGAAGGTCTCCAAATCTCAGCTCAAGGTAAACTCCCTACACCTCTTTTTTTTTTTAAAGTCTGGGTTGGTGTTTGGCGAAGCAGGAAACTCCCACTAAACTCTTATATTTTGGTATGTTTTGGGCAAATTTAAAAAACTTTTTTTTTTTTTAATATAGGACACTATATGTTCTATATACGCTGCTGTGCGTGAACAGACTCCCGCAGCAGAGATGCACCTGTTTGTAGTTTGTACACTGATTGATTCAGGCTCATTTTGCTTGTGTGGACAGAAAAACTAAACACAACAGAAGTACAACCCACTGGAGGAACATTGTAGTAAAACCACTGAAGATTAATTAAAGAGTTTATATACATTTTTTAATCTTTGGAATATGATTTCCCCTCTGATATTAAAACTACCTGCATTAAAACAAAATATCTTTAGGGAAAAAAGCTTGAGTTTTAAAGTGATGCTAACGGAGACTGTGAAGGCTATAATGTAGGTTAAAGTCCATATGTAGAGAGAAACAGGTTTCTAGTGACATGAGAAGATGAACAGTGGAGGAAGTACTCAGATCCTTTACTTCTACTACTCCTTTTAGTTCTAATAACACACTGTAAAAAATACTCCATCAATAACAAGTCCTGCATTACTTAAATCTGTAAGTATAATAATGTAAGTATAAGATGTAGTTTAGTCAGTGTTAAAATTAAGTACTAAATGCAGACAAGTTAGACAAAAGAATTGGGTCGGTACTGTGTCAGTATCAGTAGACTAATCACAGCCAAGTAAAAGAAAAGAGACTTTTTTATTTTTTATTTCCTGTATAACTGGCAACATGTATACAACTTTATGACACACCCACATATTTCCAGCTCTGCGCCAGCCAAACATTGTTCAGCAGGTTCAAAGGAATCAACAGCCAGCAGCCTCTGAATCTGAAGAGAAAATGTTTCCACTATAGATCAGAACACAACGCCGCTCCAAGACATATTTTATCTGTTGAAAGAGGTGAAACTCCATCTTCTCTGGGAATTGTTCTATTGCACTATGCTGTCCACATCATCCCCTCTATGTCTGCCCACGCTAACCCCATCTGAATGCAACATGTTGTCAAAAGTCAGTCTGGGAAATACAGGAAATCACAAAATGTGTCAATTAAATGTGTGGTCACAGGAACCATTTCATCAACACTTTTCTCAGACTTCTGACATAAATCTACCAAAATAGCCAAGAGCCAGATAGTGTTTTAAATAAGTTTCTATCTACTGAAGTACCACTAAGAGTTAACAGCAACGTATCACACTTTCCACATGTATTGAACTAATTCTTTTGCATGAGCACATAATAATAAAAGTTAATGTATTTTTTATGTAATACTTCCACTGTGTAATATTAAGGAGGATCGGTCGGCAGAAATGGAATAATATTCATGGGTATGTTTTCATTAGTGTATGATAAGAACCATGTTTTTGTTAGCTTAGAATGAGCCGTTTGCCTCTACAGATGGAGTGGATCCTCTTCCACCACTATGTTGAACCACCATGTTTCTAATCTGTACCAGATGGTTTGTTACACAGAACCACCTGGGAAGTTGTCATTGGAAACAGTTTGTAAAAGGGCAGGCACTTTCAAAAAATACTCTGCATGTGATAGGTTGAAACTTCAATCAGTCAGATCAGTGAACCATAGAACGTAGTCTAATTCTTACCAAAGCCAGATGGGAGAAGAGCAAAAGCATCACTGGGGATATAAGTGATGGTAGCATCTACGCTAACTCCACCATTGTTGTTTATTGTGCTGCGTCACATATAGCGCTCACCCCAGTAGCTGCCTGGGTCTTCCTTAAAGGACGCTGATTGGTCCGGTACCACTGTAGTCTCTCCACAAATGCCTGGCAAGATGGATTCTCACATGTGTTTGTGATCCTGTGAGTCCAGCTGCCTCACAAGGTCATCATGTTTCTACAGTAGCCCAGAACAGACAAACCAAACACTGATAGTAGTTTCTCCTACATGCTTGGAAGGTCGAGCTGTATTCACATGCTTGCAATCTACAACTTCCCCGCTAGATGCTGCTGAATCCTACACAGTGGTCCTTTTTAAAGTTATGATCCTTTTGCTTTCTTGTATCCTAATGGCTGCTGACGTTTTATAGACTAAACCATTTATCAATCCATAGAGAAAATGATCACCAGATTAATCAATAATGAAAATGATTGTTAGCTGCAACCCTAGGTTCAATACTTTGTCAAGTCTAGCCAAGTGATATCAACCAGGTCTGTCACCTGGATAAATTTTTAACCTGCGTTACAAGCTTATGCTGTGGAGCATCTACCAAACACAGAGGGTCTAATGTAAGTTGCATTACGGGATTTGTAGGATCCAGTACTCAAACCATAAAAGGGACTAAAATTCCTTATGTCTCAGCTTCTGCTTCACTGAGTAAAAAAACTAAATCATAGAAGTTCTTTATCTTCAAATTTCTTCTAGACTCCAGTTGTCTGTGTTGTGTATCTCTGTGCTTCATCAGTAGTTAGCAAGTTATTTAAGTCTCTGGGAGATGAGATCAATTTGTTTCATATACTAATTAGTCCTGAAACTGTCATTTATAAAGCAAAATGGAAAACATTGTCTGGTTCCAGCTTCTCGAATGTGAGGATTGGCTGATGTTCTGTTATATATCAGTGTCAGTATTCTTGGGTCAGACAGATCAAAGTATTTAAAGACGTCAACTTGGGTTCTGGGAACTTGTGATGTTTTCTGATCTTTTAATTGATGGATGGTTTTTAATCCATTAATTTAACTAATTAACAGATTGAAAATAAAAACAACTGTGAGAAAATAATCCCATAATCAGTAACAAACAGAAGATTTTTCCCATTGTTCCAGGTGCTGTCCCACAACTTGTGTACGGTGATGAAGATCCCACATGACCCCGTGGCGCTCGAGGAGCACTTTAAAGATGACGACGAGGGTCCCGTCTCCAACCAGGGATACATGCCATACCTGAACAAGTTCATCCTGGATAAGGTATTGAAACATTTCAGGGCCTTTCTGTGAGTATGCACGTTTGTGTTGGTCTTCTTCTTCTGTGGTTCTGTTCAACCCTAAAACAAATGCACAGGTAACACTCCTGCCAAGGCCCATGACCAAGGCACTAGCTTCAGGATGGGTGAAGTGCAGCGGATAAATTTACCCAGCGGGATTAATAAAGTATGCCACCAAAATTGGAGATACGAGATTTGCCTCTTCAGTGACAGTGTATCATAACTCAACTGATTTCTCCGTATTTATAGAGGAAACAATAATGGTTTTGACATCTGAGGTTCCCTTAGGATAAAGTCAAGTCTCTGTAATAGGAGAATAAAACATTACCAGACGTATAAAAACACAAATTTGACAGCAGGACCGATGAGGCTTTAGTTCAGCTGCAGCGAGTTTATTATTATTATTATTTATTATTTTTTAATGCCCTGGGTGTTGCCTTTCGGGCCGGCTGCTCTATGCTCTGGACGTTGGAGCTTGTTGTGGGCATACACAGGCTGAGGGCGTTTTCTGCAAACACAATTCGGGGCTGAAGAAGCAGCCACCGCTTCCTCTGCAAGTTTATTACTCATACGTAAACTTAAATATCATTAAAGAGTCAAACTGTTTTATAATGTCTAAAGGGATTGTGCCACTTGTGACATCATGGTGAACTGATGTAATGTGGTGTCTTAGTTTTTTTTTTTTTGGTTACACAGTAAGAATATACCTCAGAGAGCTCTTAAGAGTATTGTATGAATTTTAACTTTGAGGTTTTGTCAGCGTCCGTTGCTAAGAGGATGTTCTCAAGGTCAGCTGTGAAACTTTTGTTTTAGCCAGACATTTTTTCGGGTTGTTAGTTCGTTGTTTTTTCATTAAGACTGCAAGACTCAGCAACTTCTGAGCAACTTCGTTGTTTCTTTATTATTGTCAGCGTTGCCTCATAAGTTCCTTGTTCCAGTTCTTAAGACATTCAAAAAAAGTTGTATGACGGGTTTAACAGCCAACATCAGTCCAGTCTCTGTGTGTGTTTGTGTGTGAAGCAGGAACACAAACTGTAACAAACTCAAAATGTACTTCTCCACTTGAATTTAAAATAAAGTTCTGTGGGTTTGTGCTTTATTTGTCTGCACAGCGTGAGTTTGTAATGGCTTACCCACTGGCAGTTCATTAAGGTTACAGAGGTTAAACTCTGTTGCATCGACTGCACCCTCTCTCACCTTTCCTTAAGGACATTTAAATTCTAGATTAGGGTTCAGGAGCAGAGACATGACGTCATGGTCAGACATTATTAGTGCCCCAACACACTCACTTTTATGTACTTTTCCACACTCACCCGTCCCGCCCTCCCATTGAAGTGGAGGTGACGGGGGCCGTGGAGAGCGAGGGCCGGTGGGTACATTCAACCTCTCTTACTCCTGAGGAAACTCCACCCGCTCACACAAGGAAACTGTGTGTGTGTGTGTATGCACGATTGTGTGTGTG
>NW_023339762.1:7734065-7748995 GCF_004916995.1 Morone saxatilis | reverse complement strand
TGTGTGTGTGTGTGTTGTGTAACCAGAAACTGAAAAAGCAGGACAACAGGAATCTTATTTTACACATGAATGGAGCTGCTAGACTAGAAAAACTGAAATCTAAATATAACAGAACAAAACCTAGATTACGTGTGTGTGTGTGTGTTTATAATACAGATGTGAAGCAATGCTAGATGAGGACAGAGACTCTCACAGATGAGATGGTAGAGTTTAGTAATCTGACACTGAAACACTAAAGATTGTTGATTCGGCAGCAGAGACAGAAGTGACGTTGAAGCTCAGGACTTAGTACTTAGTGGTTTGATGGAGCGTCACACAAAGACAAGTGATCCTCTGTTACCCTGAAATGCCCTGTGTGTGTGTGTGTGTGTGTGTGTGTAATAACCAGCTGCAGCTCTGCTTACTGAAATATCACCTTTATGTGTTTTTGGTACATTTGTTTGGCAATAGTTCTGATATCTTTGTCATATTGGTTTCAACTCCAAATGTCTATCCTTTTTTTTTTTTTAATTTTAAATTTTTCCTCAGGGTCACTTAACCCAAATCATGAAAACAACATACATGTGACTTTATTAGCTACTGCTGTCTGAAACTAAATCAGTCTTGAGGACATTGCACTTTTAATTTTAAAGCTGTGTTAACAATGTTTCTACACAGCTGACACTATGTCCATTTTTACATTTTACTGGTCAAATAATGAGACATCCAAGCAGTGTGGAGATGCACGACTGACTTTTGTTGTTGTTTTTCTTTTTTATTTCAGGGCCTAATAGGTCAAAACAATATTAAATCCTACTATTTTGTGACTTAAGTCTGACTCGAGTCTCTGTCTGAAGAATCTGTTTATTCAGTTCACTCAGTTGCCAGTTTATACCTAACTCAAACTGAACAGTCTTATACAGTCCCAAAATAAATCATACATTTGTCAAGATTATAATGTTATAATGTTTTTGTCGAGACTGTTTTAGAGGGGTGTGAATTCAACTGTATGATCATTTGGAGGCTGTAGTTTGTGGTGCTGTTGAACTGTACTGGGTTATACTGAGAGGTGTATCTAAGAATGAACCCCTTCTCCACCCCATATAAAGTGAGAGATATTAGAACCTCACAATTCAATGGGACTATTTCTTCAGTGTCGGTAGCGTGTTGTGCTGATTATCTAGAGGCTAGATAATCACTATATTCTATATAGTGATTGAATAAATCGGTGTTTCTGTTAAATTTGATGGGGATGGAGGGAAAAATCTCACAGACTGATACCCCCCCAATCCCCTCCCCCCCAACACTAACTGCTAGATACCACTGAGAGTTAAGTGGGTGATTGGGATCATTGAAGTTGAAAGAACAACCCCAACCAACACCTGCGGAGTGCCATGGTGGTTTTATGCTTTGGAGAAGAGACTCTTCTCATTTCTCCTTTTTATATGACTTTCATTTTACATCATGTCTTCTCGACCGTTCCCGTCATCGCTGGCGAATATTTCCTTTGCAGCAAACCCCTTGATTAAAGAGCTGATAATCCTGTTCAGCTGGTAACAACACTTTTCACTGTCTCGCTGTTTAACCCGACACTACTTGCCTCTTTTTTCGCACTGTGGAGTTTCTGTGCGAGTTGTAAATGCGTCTGCAGGTTTGGGATGCAGGAGATAAGGCTGGAGTCTGGATCCGGAATCCTAATGAACATGTGGCAGTGGAGAAGGAGGGGAGGCAGCGCTGACAAGGCTCTCATTGTTTCAGTGTAGAGAGAGAGAGTGATAGAAAGAGACACAGAGAGAGAGAGAAAGAGAACCAGCGAGCCACAAGGACAAAGAAAAACGATACGAGCATGACACAACAATGGTAGAAGAAGAGCTGCTCTTTCATAACAAACCCGATTTTCACAACTTCACTACTGTTCCCTCCCTGCCTGTCATCCTGCCAGCGTTTGTCTCTGCAGTCAGTCCATGCTGACTCATCCAAGATCACAATGATACAGACGACTCCCCCACCATCCTCATCCTCACATGAGGGACGCAGTCATGCTGCTGATTAATGGCAGTTTTGAGTCAGTATCTGGCTGGAAGCACCCACAGTTTGAACTGATGACAGGAGAAGTGCCAATGTTTTAAAGTGAAACCCCACCCACAATCTATCTTTAGAGTGTAAACACCACCTGTAGGTTGAGCGGCGTGTGACCAGCTTCATCTTTAAACGAACAAATCCCCCCAAAAAACAGCAGCTGTGTTCAGCTTGAATGTCAAGTTTAGTTTTAAGTTTATTCCAACTAAAAAACACTTAAACAGACAATATTCTTCAGGAGTAAAGTAGATAAATGGACAGAATATTAGACAAAACATGAAAAGCATTAAGACAAAAAAACGTGTTCCAAGTGGATTCCAATCCTGGCAATTTTCATGTTGAAATAAAAATTTTAAAACTTCTCCTGCAGTGATGACCTTCTCTGCTTCGGCACTTTAAATTAAGTTGGAAGTCTTCATGAGAAAACTGCAAGTCTTTCCACCAAGCTAATAGCAAAGCACTGTATTTACTACATTTTGGGGAAACAATGATTGTTTTGAACATACTGAGCATGTACAATATCCTGCAGCAGTGATTTGAGAAGTGTCTATTTCTGCTGTGAAAACGTTTGAAATACATCCTGTTATCCATTCAAGTGTTTTTAAAAACATTAAAATGATGAATGATTTAAATAAGTGAACAAACGTTTTACAGCTAGCTTTCGAGCCTACAGGGGATGAGATGTTTTTTAAAGACTTTAGGTGGGAATCCCTTTAACATCCAGCACAGGTTTCCACAAAGGCACTCACTCTCAGTTAGCACAATAGAAAGTTGCATCAGATCCTGTGTAGCTATAGAAACGACAACTTGGGCTGAATGTCTCTCTCTCTCTCTCTTTGTTGTCATCTTCTATTCTGCCTTGTGATTCTTTTCTTTTGGAGAATTAACTTTAGGGTTTTTGGAAATTGCTTGGTTTTCTTGAGTGTATTTGTACTAAAAAAGTGTGTATATTCATCAACATGCAACATGCATCCGTCTCATTTTCTGATGAGAACCCTGTGACGGAGACTTGTATGTCAATCTAAATTGTAATGACTGGTAGTCACAAAGTGAGATCTGTTTAATTTTTATAACTTTTCATCCTGTCTTAACATTTGTGTTTTTTCTTATTTAAATTTGACTTCATTTTTAGAAATAAAAGCCTCTTTATGTGGTGTTCATTGTAGCGTGGGAACCCCCAACGTTATAAGAAAGAACTTAATTTTCTTAATATACTGCTCACATACTTATTTGTTGCTGTTGTTTCAACTGTTGTTGTTATTATTTTTATTATTATTAATGAGCAAGTATGGATGAGAACTTCGTAGGTTATGAAACCAAGTTCTGCATCACTGGCTGCTCAAACCACAATAACAACCGAACTATATTTCCCACATTGCTTACGCTAATAATTTTAATAGTCAAATGCAGTTTCAGAGTTCACTTTGTGTTTGGATCGTTGTTTTAATCAGAGCAAGCGCTTGAGTTGTTTTTGGGGTTTGCTGGTGGTTTGTTTGACGGGACGACTGCCAGCAGGACGAGACGTGCTTCTAATCCACACGATTGCACAGTCGTTCTGCCAGGAGTCTCCATGGAGACGTTCCTGTTCACCGGCTCAAGGAGAACATTTCCCCTCCCCAGCACCGATTGTACCTTTTCAAGAGCTTTCCTCATTTAGCTCTGGTATTTGACTCCTAGAGATTTTTCTTTACTTACTTTCCTTCCTCATTTGTTTTTGTTTTTACAGTTTTGGACAGGATTTGACACATCTCTCTGGGAAAACATACTGTCAACATGTATGAATGAAAATGTGTATATGAGGCCTTCACTTTCAGAATTTCAAGTTCCATTTTGTTCTCAGCATATTGTGCGTTAGACATTTGGACATTTTGGTCACCACTTTTTCTCATGTGTTTTTTCTCTCTCATAATAGTTTTGAATACCTGGTCTGTTTAATAAAGTAATATCCTAATTTAGTATCAACACCTTTTTATACAGGGTTTATAATCAGTAAGCTATTAAAAACAGCTATTGGGTTGTGAGGTTGTGAAAAATCACCTTGGCTGAGTGCGTTATTCCTTCCTTTAATAGTTAAGTGATATTGCACATGTAATTATTATTATTGATCAATTATTATCATATTATCATTATTATCATTATTCATTATCATTATTATTATTATTATTATTATTATTATCAAATATATGAATACTATAACATGTAACCATGACTCACCAGAGCTGTTGTTCTGCTTTGCTGCAGGTGACGGATAACTTTGACCGTCAGGATTTCAACAAAATGTGCTGGACGTTGTGCTTCAGGAAAAACTTGAATCAAAGCCAATTATTTATCACCAACGATGACGCCTTCAAGATCTGGTGCATCTTCAACTTCCTGTCTGAGGACAGATACCCGCTGATCATGGTCACTGAGGAGGTGAGTGTTGAAGAAAGGGTATATTCCTATTTTTGTGCCAAATTGATACGACTACTTTGTGTCCAATACCCCAGCAGTGATCATACACACATCCACCTCAAGTAAAACAGAACTGGAAACACTGCTGGTTGTTCCCTCGACATATTAAAGACCACCTAGCAGTTTACAAACCGGATTCAGGCCCTGTAATATCAGCTTCAAATTATAAAAATTATATCTCAGGTGCAGATTCCTAACTTCAAGCTTATCCTATATATCACCGCTGACACAATACTGGACATTGGCCTTACATTATTCCAATACAATACTTCTATACCTTTTGTGGAATATAATAACCCTTTTTATTTACGCCAAACAGTTCAATTAATCAGTGTTTAAATAAAAACTTTTGCCAAATAAAATACAGTCTGTAGTGAAGAAAGTTTCCTGACTGAGATGAGGCAATGTCTGATCAAATGGAGGGCGGATAAGTCTGAGAACCTGATCAAGCATTTGATTTCAGCTATCAGTAATTGGAACTCCAGTCCAACCTCAGACTAGAAACCTTGTTTTTAATGCTGCTGTCAGTAAAAATTAAAATACTTATTCTTCCACACTTCAGAATTGTATATTTAAAAAATTCTGATCTTGAATCAGGTTTTCCTGATTTGGACTTCTGATCTTTACACATAGGACTTCCTCCGAAATGGCTGGGTACTCACTGAGGGGGAAGTTATTTATATAAATCTAATAGAATCAAATTAGCCAGTATTTGTCAGCAGTGCTAGCTTCCCACTGCAATCACAGCTAATTGACATAGGCTTTTGGTCATTTCAAGGTCATACTGAGGTCAGACATGAACTCAGAAGGGGATTTTAATTGTACTACTGTATATGTGGTGCTTCACTGCTGCAGTAACTTGCCAGTTGAAAATGTCTGTTGCTCAAGAGCAGAAAAGGAAGTCTCCAGCTTCCTGTTCTTTAACAAATGCTGGAAGATTTATTGTTGGGTATAACAAACATAAGAGCTGAATTACAGGAAGATTGTTTGCAAAAGAAATGTAAATGTATACGCTCCAATCAGCCCACGTAGAGAAGGAGGAAAAATACAGAACAGTTCTCTTCAATATAAATGTTATAAATAAAAACAGTTGTATGTTTTAATAAATAAAAAAAATCCCATTGTCCTGCCTGTGTAAGTATGTATGTCTTTGCACTACCATATGCTCTCTGTACGTTGTCTCCACACACAGATCGAGTACTTCCTGCGTAAACTGACGGAGGCGATGGGGGGCAGCTGGGTTGAGGAGCGTTTTGAGGACTACAAACTGCAGCTGAACTCGAAGCAGCAGAGTCTGAACGTCTGGGAGCTCATTGGCGTGGTGGGGTCGGGCCACTTCAGCAAGGGCATGGACCGCCAAACGCTCTCCATGGGCATCAACGAGGTCTACCAGGAGCTCATCCTGGACGTGCTCAAACAGGTGGGCAGATTATGACGATACAGTCTTAATGAAACTGATGGTTCGTTAAGCTCTGCCCCTTTATTACTGCCCCTAGTCTTTGCGATATATATAAAATAAGGAATGAGAGTTTGTGGTCATGTGGGGCAGGGCTGTATATCTTCTTATGAAAGCATGAGTCAGTGTATTACTGGGGTCAAATAGAGACAAAAATGTCTTTTATTCAAAAAAACATTCATGTCTCTGCAGGGCTACATGATGAAGAAGGGTCACAAGAGGAAGAACTGGACGGAGCGCTGGTTCATGCTGAAGCCGAACTCCATCTCCTACTACGTCGGCGAGGACCTGGCCGAACAGAAAGGAGATATCTTACTGGACGGAAACTGCAGCGTGGAGGCAAGAACCTGCTCGTCCACTTGTCTCTCAGTCCCCCTGGACTTTATATTGATCAATGTGATATCTGAAAACAGGTGTTACAGAATATCAGGAATATTACCTGCATCTAATACACAGATCTGAGCTTCACAGTTGGTGCTGCATCATGGGTCAATCATATGTGTTTACTACAGTACAGTGATGTTAGCTATAGTTAGATATAATGATTAGTTGGGTATAAGTGAATTATGGGGTTGATTCCCATGTTATCTTATATCAGACATGGTGAGTTCAGTAGATAAAAGAGGAAAGTCCCAAGGATAAAAAACAAATACAGATAGAAGTTATATTTAACCTTGGATCAGTACTTCATTTTATAGTTGATGAAGCAATGAGTCAACACAAGTTAAAAAATGGATCCAGTTTTGTCACACAAGATATTGATTGTGCATCTGCATACTGTTGGGTGCTCTTTATGCTCACATTGATGTATTTATCAGCTGGTATAATCTTCATCTGTGGTTTTGTCTGCAGGCTTTACAAGATAAAGAAGGAAAGAAGTGTCTCTTCCTCATCAAGTCGTCACAAAAAACCTTTGAAATCAGTGCGTCAGACAAGAAGAAGAAGCAGGAGTGGATCCAGGGTGAGTAGTACCATGATGACACCAATTTAAAAAAAAAAAAATTATTATTAAATTATTAATCTTATTTGTGTAAAAACTTCAGCAATACTGTGAAATTCATTTTAATAACAATTTTGTCCAACAAGTAAATGAGGTCAATTAAAGATAAAAGCTCAGGGGCTACAACTTAGTTATTTTCATTACTGCTTAATCTGCATATTATTTCCTCAATTAGTTGTGTCTATAGAATGTCAGAAAATAGTGAAATATGCACTTTCGCAGAGCCCAAACAAATTAAAAAAAAAATAATCTTTTGTCCAAAACCCAAAGACAACCATACAAGAATAAATTAATTACAAATTTAATTTACAAATATATATATATATGTGTGTGTGTGTGTGTGTGTGTGTATTTGGCACTTTGCTTAGAAAAATCAAATGATTGATTTAATAATCAAAATATGAAGGCTATTGATGAACAGATTTTTGTGTTTTTTCCTACAATTTTGTCACACAATGGTTTTGAGACACTAATGCTTCACAGCTCTTCATTGATAATCTGGACCTTGTGTTAGTTTTACGCTCGTTTACAGACAGCTTTGAATGAAATTGCAACTGATTTTTTTTCATCTTCCCATGTGTCCACGCAGCTATTCAGACCTGTGTGACCCTGCTGCGTCAGGGCCGGCCGGCGCCGCACCGCGAGGCTCGACAGAAGCGGCGGGAGCTGCGGCTGAAGCAGCAGGCTGAACAGGAGGAGCTGGAGCTGAGGATGAGGGAGCTGCAGACGGCCAATGAGGTTAAACAACTTGAACTGGAGAACATGAGGAAGGTGAGGAGAAAACAGAGACAGACAAGACAGACAAACACGCACACATAAAATGTTCCCCTGTGAATCCAGTCTGGTCAGGAAACGTCTAGCACATTAGTTCCTTTTTGTAGTATGCTGAATTTAAAATAGCTCAGCGTGGGAGTGAGAAAGGCAGGAGTGATCCATGATGTGACGGTAAAGATTGGACTGTCAAGATGATGGAGTGCAAACAAGCCCAGTGTGCATATCTAACAGATTATTCTCAGTATAGTAAAAAGAAAATGTGCATCAGTTGTTTTGCATTCTTAAAATCTTCTTAAAGTATTCAAATATCTGCCAAAACAAACCCCAAACAAACACCCCGTTCCAAGACAAACAACACAAAACAGAGAGCTGGATTGGCAAAGAAGATACATCTGGATTCAAGGACAATGGGAAGAGCAGGTGGGATGGTGTGGTGACTAGGGTCGTGCAGAGAGTGACAAAAATTAAAGAACACTGGACATTATAAACACAAATGTTATCTGTAGATACCGCTGTAGGCGGAACCACTGCACAGCTGACATACGGGTATGCTTTTTTTTCCTGTTTAAATAAGTGACTAACAAAAGAATAAAAGGAAAGTGCTATTGAGGAAGTAATTTACTGGAATTTGTCAGGGATGGAACCTGAGGGATTTCCAGAGAGGACAATAGAGATAAGGAGGTTTAAAAAAAAAAAAAAAAAACACAGAGCAAACAACTCGGAGAGTTAAATAAATAAAATAAAAACAGGGAGGAGTGAAGGCATTCCCCTCCCAGGATCAAGAATAAAGTGACCTGGAGGAAGAAGACAAGTTGTTCCCAAGTAGTTTTTGAAGCAGCACAGACAGAGCATTATCTTTTCAGTTTGAAAAGGACTTTGTTCTTCAAGCTGTGTGGGAATTTAAGACTCACGTGTTGTCATTTTCAAAGCTGACTCAGCTGGTTTTGCAGATTTAAAGTGTCTGTTCTGTTCTTCATCTGGATAGTTCCTCAGCTGGAAAGTAAACTCATGGGGTCTCTATTCATCCACTGTACCCAGGCTTCTTTTGTACTTGAATTATACTGCATCATCAATCACATCTTGCCTCAAGCAGACAGATGAGGGGTTTTGGTCTGCTCCAAGTCCACTCAAGAAGATCAATCTTCACACAGACAGAATTTTTAAAAGCTGGTTTTATTATCACGGACTGAATCCTTAAAGGCCGTGTTCAGACCGACTTTTAGGCTTGTGTGAAGAAAAAAAACGCAGCCCCCTTTATTCATTTGTATGAGGCTCAATTCACTGCAACATAGTATCTGCAAGGGCACATTTCTGGTAGATTACTTTGTAAAATGGACACTGTAGTTTACCTTGCTATAAGATAAAATCTTTGCCGTCATAATAACTTGTCATGCATCCTTTGCTTCAGCTGAGATTGTTAGTTCTGGGCACCAGAAGGATAGTGTACATGTACGTGTAGTGTACATTTCTGAGAATGAAAAGCTATAAATAGATCAGTTTAATCATCACTGCAGTTACGGTCACTTTGACGTCATCACAACTGCAGATCAACAAGGTCTCAAAGCTGATTCAACAACATTCCTCAGAGATAACGTCACACCTTAAAATAACAAAGACTGAGAGTAACATGCATTACCTGTGGAGCTCTGTAATGTTTCTGTGTAATGGTACAAGATTTTGGCAGGAGAATAAAAAAAAATCTTATTATTATTATCATCAACAGTTAAAATGACCCTTTAACGGGATGAAAATACTAGGGTTTCTTAGGTTTAACAAACACTTTTATTATAATATCACATTATGTCTATTTCTTTTTAAAACACAGTACACTGCAGCAACCCTGTTTCTGTCACACTGCTGGTTATAGACACACATGCACATAATTGTGTTTCACACAACAATTAAAGTAGGTCACCTAAAAACACTGCTGGTATCCTCTGAAACTCACTGCCAACCAGTGTTGAGGAAGCTATTAAAACAAAGCTTTGCAAGTGACCAATTTAGACTGAAATAAGTTGAACTACAGCAAAGCTACCCTAGGGGCAAATATAGTCAGGTTCACTGAAGCTACTTAGAAAGTAGCAGTAGTTCAAACTACTTTGTAAAGAAAATATCAAATTACATGAACATGTAATAGAAAATATAATACAAAAAGTCACATTCCAGCAAAAAAAAGAAAAAGCCATGGAGTTGATTTATTAAAAATAGTGCCAACTTTTAATACATAAACAAAAAAAATTAATACCCCAGTATTCATGGGAAAGTGCAGGAATATCAGCTTTGGTACAATGCCCATCAGTCAGACACTTGCCCTCCAGAAACTAGTGTCCAGGAGGGGGTATTGCACCAAACAGGATTACTCAGTTAGCAGGTAACCTCTAAAATAACATTTCTTAATAGCAATAAACAATACTTATGACTAATGGATACTTAATATATTTAACTTTAGTTTTACTAATTCAGATTAGAAATTAGAAACTGTAGACAAATCTTTTTCACAAGTGAGCTGACAATCCAACTTAGAGAAGCAAAAGAAAAAGAAAAAACAAAAAAAACATTCTTTCCTTTTATGGCCCAGAATTGTTTGTAGTTCCTGTAGTCAACTACACAAAAACGTGACAATTGGTAACTGAAACCACTATAATCATGAATATGAATGCAGTTGAACTATCAGCAGGCTGCTGAAAAAATGCAGTTAAACTACTACTTTAATTACTCCTCCCCAACACTGCTGCCAGCTCATGAATACCAATAATGGATCAGCTCCGCCCTGCAGCCTCTGACTAACAATAGTCTGTCACTCGCTGCAGTCAGAGGAATGTGTATTGAATAAAACAGGGGCAGAGGTGCGACATAAACCTGTTTTCCAGTAAATCTCCCTAAATCTGACTCACACTCCTGTTGTTGTGTCTGTTGATACTGCTGACTGATAAACAGTCGTGTTAAAATTCAGTGATTATGTGGATTCCCCCAAATGCTGCTGACGACTGGCTGCTTCCTGTTAATATGGTAAATGTGAGGTTAACAGGAAGGGTTGGCTTCAGTCAGTAGAGAGCTGATGTCATACATTAGATTGAAACATACTGTTTATCGCTATAAATAATCTGTTACAGGTTATGACATTAGGTGCTGAAATGCATTATATTGAAATGTGCTTCTATTATACGCCAACCTTTTCAGAAACACCTCTGAATATAATGCAGTTCCGGTCAACACCACTGCAAACTACAACTGTAACTGTAATCAAAGTCAGTTTTATTTGTGTAGTGCAATATCACAAATAAAATGGATTTAGATGCCCTTCAAGACTCATTTCCATATCAATAATTCTGCCTGCTCCACTACTGTAGTCTTCACACCAGTCGTTAAGAAACTACATTTTTCCAAACTGGTAAGACTCTCCAACAGCCCCAGAGCAGATTTCATTGCACACAGCTTATATTATTAATTCATCACCTAATAGCTGTACCTGTATGCAATCTTTGGCAGTGATAGCTCAATCATCCTAAATGCCAGAAAGATAATCAATGATTCAGTTTACAGCAGAGTTATCAAAACAAATTCTACAGTGCTTCACAAAAAAACAACCCAAAAAAAACAATGTTTTATTATTTAGATTGTGTCTCTTATTTTCCATCTCCACCTTATAATACTATATCACTTACGTCTACCGTGTATAGACCTGGACTGAGGTATACTTTGTGTGCTTATTCTGACCACATGTTCTGCTTTTTTAAATAACTGTTCATGTGGGGGGAAATAGTGTATCGTTTTGTGTGTGGGCATCATTTATACATCTGGGACCAGGACTTTCAGTATTTCCACCATTGTTGCTGCTGTTACAGGCCACCAAACTTTACCAAGATGCATTTAGACATTATATGTCTAATCTGAGAAATAATGGAGAGCCCAGATAAATCTTTTCAGAGGTTATTATCCTTTAACTGATCTGAAACACAGCTACTACGTTACAGTTACAGCACTGGGGATGTTGCAGCCATCAGCAGGGTGGTGACAAACGGTGAAATGCAGCAACAGTAAGTCAAACTAGTTCATGTTGTAATTGTGTAACATGCAGCTCAGCAGAGAGAACAACAGTTTGTCTTTGTCTGGGGCGACACTGCTCTCCCATGAATGCACAACAATCTGCCATTGAGGTGAAAGTCCTGTCTCACATAGACTTTTGCATGAATGCACAAAGAACACACATACTGTATATAGCCACACAGAGAGAGAAAGAGAGAGAGACTCAGGGTCATCTGCAGTGATCACACTAAGCTGCTACAAGTATAATTGTCGCAGTCTTGAGACCGTTCACAGCTGGGTGACACAAGTCAGCATGAGGTTACTGCTCGATCACGAGTTAATTAACTTAAAGATGAATTTCTCCTGTTATGTTAATCTGCTTTTTTGTACAAAACATTGTTACACATGTAAAACAAAATGTTCTAACTGGCTGTTAAACACCCTTCCTCTCTCTCGCCTGTTAAGAGTTTTCCAACTGATAAAAGCAATCTACAACAACACAGCGAGACAGAAGAAAGAAACAAACCAAAAATAGTTACCAACAGCAAAAAAGATCACCACCATCACGTAGTAGACAGGAAGACAAACTGAGTTCACGCTTTACCGTTTCAAATATAGATTGTACAAGTGAGGTAGTGTTTGTGACACATTGTGTGATACAAAGATTTACAGTGTGGAGTGTGTTAAACGGCCGACGGTGAACCCCCGAGGAATGAGAAGGATGAGCAGAGACCAAGAGTCTATGTACACTTTCAGTTTGTCTTGCGTAACGGCTGTTCAAAAGTTGAATGTTAGTAGATGATGCCAGTAAAAAATGTTAGCCGAGTCCATCCAGTTCTATGAGATGTCTTTGCAGGTGAAAGCAGCAAGTAAAAATGTCTGAGCTGTGTATGAATGTAAAGGTTAGATAGATCTCCTTGGAGGTGCACAGGTTGGCAATATCTGCTTGTCAACCACTGACTCTGCAAAAGCTGTGGACCATAAAAAAAAAATCACCATAAAAAAGTTTTTGCATTACAGTTCATAGTATAAACACTATGCTTGGAATTGCAGGGCTAAAACATTTGAGTCACTTTGAGTTGTTTTTCAAAAGCATTTCTTGCCAAGAAATAATTTATTTTTAGTGGGCAGTATTTATGTTCTCTCTCAAGTCCACTTTAGAGCTTGTATATCTCTTTGTCAATAAAGGTGTTACCTTTAAATAGTAACACATTTACTTCTGCTTGTATACTGTTTGTATACTGACAGTTTGCCTCTTAGCCTACAAAACTAAAATAAATCTGATAAAGCCACGGTTTCCATTATAACTCCCTTTAACATTGGTTAGATGTTATTATTATTCATTTCTGCAAAACATATATTTCACCTAAATTTAAGGTTGAAAACCTATTGCAAGAAAATATAGAAGGTGCTTTTATCTGCTGGCCTTTTTTGTTTGACTGCCCGCTGTTTCTCTTTTGGCCAGGCCTTGGAGGAGGCAGCCGCTAACGCAGCAGAAGAAGAGCAAAGGCGTCTTCAGACCCAAACTGAACTCCAGGACCGCTACAGGATGGACCTGGAGAGAGAGAAAATGGTATGTCACTCCTCATCCACTGAGTCGTTACATCAGAACAAGTGGTGGACCAAGAGCAACTTAAATACGACTTCCTCTTTTTGGTATACTGTATTGTGTTATTTTAGGGGGTGTGGGTTGAGTCGGTGTCATGTTAAATGAGACGTAAAAAAAGATTCTCAGCCGAACAACTTCAAATAGACTTAAAGCCAAGACACATTACTGCTCAGAGTGAACATCATTTAAAGCTGGAACTGAAACTTGACAGCAGACGAGTGTCTGATGTGCTCACTACACATTTCATGAATATAGCTGATGATGTGGTGATTCTATGTGCTTTGCTGTTTGAGTTGTAGACACATACTTGTTACTGTAATATTCATTTGGTAAACATAACCATCCAAAAAGCATGAACACTGTGCTTTAGTGCCTCTGCTGATAACTTCTGGACATGCTCAGTGCACAGCATGGATGTGGTTTGGTAGTAGATGATGTTTATCATCCATTAGTTGTTTTCATGTAGAGGCATTTTGGTCACTGTTGGTTGGCCAAACAAGCAAATATATTCAATTTATAGTGAAATCAAATAAAAAGCAAATCTTTACATTGTGTTTAGTATTTTTGCTTGATAAATAACTGAGACAATGAATTATTAGAATTATTGGTAAATTGTATGTTCATTGCCTAGTCGTCTCTTTGCTGATTCTTTAATGCCTAAAACACAATCACAGGAAAGTGTACTTTTGTCTACAATGTGTGTACTTCACACCTGCTATCACAGTGCTAAAGAGTTAGCATGGAGCACTGGAACACATAAACTACCTAGTATATAGGCTGGACTGAAATAGTCACTTTAAGGGTGTGCTGATGAACGAGGCAGCGTTTGAAAACCTTGTGTATTCCTATAGGACCACTTCATAAAATAAAACCATTCAACAGGAGTGTTGATATTAACTTCCAGATAAAGTAGTTCTCTGTATTTGCTGCTTCATCAGGTACGGCAGCAGGTGGAAGAGCAGGTGGCCCAGAAGTCCACTGAGCTGGAGCAGTACCTGCAGCGGGTTCGGGACCTGGAGGACATGTACGGTAAACTGGAGGATGCTCTGGAAGATGAGAGGCGTGCCAGACAGGATGAGGAGGCCGTCCGCAGGCTGCAAGCACGGTCAGTCAACACAAAGTGGAGGAGGGAAAAGCACAACACAAAAACACACATCAAAAATGCATCATTGTCTTTGGGAAGGAAAAAAATAGGGTTATGTTGGCGTCTTTATCTGTACTTATGTACTCAACATAACAAAGAGCTGCTGTAATGTGAGGAGTGGTTAAAGTACACACATTCTTTACTCAAGTACAAGTACAGATACTTGTGTAAAAGAAGACTGATTCAAGTCTTTTGCTCGAGTATAAAAGTAAAAAATACTCTCTTGGTTTCTCTATAGTACATTTTTACTGGTTGTTTCTGCACAAAGCTGAAACGTCAGATAGGGTTGAGTCTCCCTCTGTCTGTTTCTTCTTGGTATGTCGTCGTGCCTTTTTTTGTCATGTTATCTCTGTCATGCAAGATATCTGCATATCTGCATGATATGCACCAGATTTGATGTTGGGAAGGC
>NW_023339762.1:7731330-7733979 GCF_004916995.1 Morone saxatilis | reverse complement strand
TAATAACAATAATCATAATCATAACCATAACATAATAATAATAATAATAATAATAATAATAATAATAACAAATTAAAAAACTCAGATGCATATAAGAAAAAGTGTGTTTTGAAAATATAAAGAGTAAAATGTACAGATATTTGTATAAAATGGGCACAGATACAAAAGCAAAGCACAGACACCGGGACAAAAAAGTTATCTGTGCAAATCCGAGCCCAAAAGAATCCAAACTAAAAGGACAAAGGACTGTTTCTGCTCTACTATTTCTACTCCACTACAGTTCAGAGGCAATTATTTTACTTCTTACTCCACTATGTTTATTTGATAACTTTACAGATTTTATTGATCCCATTGGGAAATTCACCCTGCAGTCAGCTGTACACATTAATGCATCAATCATAACCCAATAATATAATGTAATATAATATAGTTCTTCTGTCAGTACAAATCAGTACTTTCACTTTTGGTAATTTACACAAATTATGATAATAATACCTTTTGTAAATTTACTAGTAAACTTTTAACTGCATGACTTTAGTTGTATATCTGCACTGTAATCTTTGTACTAATTGTGTAACAATACAGTACGTACCAGTACATATATGTAGGTACTGGGGAACAGCATTCTGCATTATTCTGAGAATTTATACTGTTGTTTTTTAATTACTGGGTACATATTCTGTTATTACAGGATATGTATGACCTACTGAGGACCTGTCAGTGAAGATGGAGTGATGAGCCTAAATAAAGTTGATGTGGTTTTTATTTAAAAAATAACCTTAGTACCAATATTATTAACTTATCACTTGTGCTTTGTGTAGCCAAATGTTGCGCTGTGCACAGCCTCCTTTCATCCCAGGAAATACATACAAATATATCAAGATAAAACACAAGCTATCCCAATGCATATACTACTCTGTGTGTGTATGCATTGTCCATCCAGTAAAATCAACACAAATATGTACCCAGTAGATAAAAAGGAACCTACAGTAGAAATACTTTGTATAATCCTGAACCGTTACCCTCTTATTCCAAAACTTCACATCTTGTTCCCCAGTACCTACACATATGTACTGGTACGTACTGTACTATTAGACTGTTAGTACAAAAGATTACACCATAACTCTGAAGTAATAACGCTGTATGTTGTGGGCTCTAATCAAATCTAGTGTTAACGGTACTTTCAAATATTTCTTTCAGCACTGCATGTCATCTAACAGCCCGTCTAAGGGTTTGCTACTTCACAAGTCTTGTGAAAACCACACAAACGTGGCCCCTACGGGTGCAACTGGGGTCAGATAAATGTCACATTTTGATGATGTACCAAGCTGCTAATAGCTTTCTGTTATCAGTCAATGTGTAAACACCTCAGGTATGAGACTGTGAGGAGTTTACTTAATACTCACAGTGTAGTTAACCATCTATGGGAATCCTTTAGCATGAAACCTTCTGCTCCTGTTTTTTTTTCTTTACATGCAGCCAGACATTCAACTACTGCTTCCCTCCCTCCACCACATTTCCTCCGTTGTCCTTCCTTCCTCTCTGCTGACATTTACTTTCCACCTCACGTTTGACTAACCAGCAGTGAACATGTCAGCGCTATTGTACTGACCTCTAAGCTTAAATTAAACCACTGTGTAGTAGCTGCAGTAGGTAAAAAAGATTTACTTTTAATAAGGACACTGTGTTGCTGACTTAGTAAACCCAGCAATTACTCTCACACTGTAACACACTAACCTCAAGTCTAAAAATCAGTGAATGGCTTTTCACATTGTTGTACCATTCACATGAAACTTAATTTAGTGAGGTAGAAGCATTTAGTAAAGCTGCAGCAAGTCATTTATGTAAACATATTTGTCATATTTGCTAAAACATTCACTATTTCCTCACAGTAGTACATGTGAGGGATAATCTGTGGAAAAAACAGGTTCCTCTGGTGCTGTTAAGTTTCTCATTAACTTGAAATTTCAGTATTTTGAGAGTTTCTCATAACGACTTACAAAAGTTTTTTTTTTTCCGTCACATTGGTGGAAATGGGCTTCCACAGTAGTTCAATTTATTTGAACTTATCTTAACTGATCTGAAAAACACACAATAATAATGGCACTATAGCACCACCTGCTGGTGCACCACCTGCTGACACACTGACTTGCTACAGCCATCTCCATTTACCATTTATTTATACATTAGTTGCTTTATTTAACTTAAAGTGAAGAAACATTTCTTGCATCATCTTTCACACAAAATGAGGAAAATGTATGTATGCACACATGGTGCTCAATGTAGGTTACTATATACCTCAGCATTGAAAGCGTTTTATGTGACGCTCTAATGCAGGTCCCAGACAAGCTGGAGAAGCCTGTCTAGTAGATTTAAACAGAATCATGATGCTCTATACTCACCCATGGTAATGTCTGTGTGGAGCAGGTTACTGGAGGAAGAGGCCACAAAGAGGGCAGAGTTGGAGCAGATCCACCTACGGCAGCAGCGCGCCATCTCAGAGACAGAGGCTGAGAAGCAGGAGCTTGAGAAGGAGCGCCTGGCCAAGGAAAGCGCTCTGCAGGCAGCCATGAAACAACTGGACCAGCTGGAGCAAGAGAGACAGGGGGCGCTGGAGCAGTATCAGGTCAGCAGAGAGAGAGAGAGAGA
>NW_023339762.1:7727778-7731230 GCF_004916995.1 Morone saxatilis | reverse complement strand
GAGAGAGAGAGAGAGAGCTGGCAGTCATGCGATTGTTTTCTAAATCAATTTACAGTAAACTATATGACAGCATGGCTCAATAGGAACCTGCAGACTCCTCAGTGCAACAGGGCTGATGAGCAAACCTGGGAGTGAAGCTGCACATAACCATTTTCAATATCCATTCATCCAGTATCATACAGTAGTCATCTAGTCTATAAAAGGCCAAAATGACAAGAAATGTCCATTGTTGGTTAAAGGAAAACGCCTAAATTATCACTAACAAATCTCAAAATGTCCTTCCAGCTCACTGTTGATGTTTTGAAACTCAGAGTTCAGTTGAGTTCCCGAACATCAACAGTGCTGTAGCAAAATGAGGGAGTGTATCTTTAACGGAGTACATGGTAAGAAAAGCTATGCAAAATATTTAACAGATTTTTCTGAACACACTATTTTTGTTTAACGCTAAACCCAAGATACATCACACACCCATCCCAGAATTGCAAGGCATATGACTAACCATAAATTGGGACAACAAGTATGGAATTTAGTGCTGCAGCTGCCAAAAACAGGCTACAACATAATCCTTGCAGGCAGTTGTGCACCGTCTAAGTACGTCCATTAAAAGAGCTCGTTTTTGCTTCTGACCAGCTCAGAACAAGGAAGTTAATACTGATTCACTGATTATTGTTAATACAGTGCTGTTCTTAAATTTGAATTGAATTGTTAAAAAAAAAAAAAAAACTTGCCTTGTATAACTGTGTTGTGTGTTTTGTCTCTGTGTGTGTGTACTTGTGTGAGCCAGACAGTGATGAAGAAGCTGGAACACGCAACCAATAACACCAAGACCTGGAAGCACAAGGTGGCTGAACATGAGGGCTTGTTACGACTCATTCAACCAGGTAAGTGCAGCACACTAAACACTGTCTGTCTGAGTCACCCATCTAACCATCTTTGTGAGGATCAATATCAATGTTAGACTGGCCGGGGGGACTATTTGAGGGATGTTTTTAGGATTAAGGTTAGATTTTCATTGGATCAAACCAAATTTTTGATTGGGTATTTTTCAGCATTCTGTATTTGCCACTGAATAGCAAATGGTAATATAATGTACTGTGATGAACTCACGTCACTTTTAACTAATAGTCGCAATGGCAGACATTTCCATATCACCTTCAACATAAGTCTGGATTGAACGCTGTAACATAAAGACCACTGCAGCACATGGTTAAATATGTACAGAGAGAGATTAAATGTGTCTTTTATCCATCTTTTACAATCACTGTGAACAATTCATGATCTTGAATCCCTTATGCAAGAATAAAATAATTTCAATAAACTAGGAAATACTGTAAGAGTCACAAAGAGCTTCCAAACAGGAAACAAGTCCCAACTTATCCAACTAACTCAGTACTTGTCCTCTGTCTTTATAAAACAGACAGCAGAAGTTGCTCTCTAATAAGGTTAAGTGATGATATTGATGCAAAAATGTATCAGTGGATTCAGTGTCAGGGCTGCAAAGTCAAAATAAGTTTAAAAATCCACCAGTGATACAGTCTAAAGGAACAAAAGACGTCTTCTTTGCTATCAGAGCATTTTTAACTCACTGATGTTCGCTCTGGGTGTTCTCTCTCATGCACCAGTAAATGTCTTACCATGACTGAATGATAAAAAAGCTTTATCAGACAGATGAAGACAGCCATATTATGTATTCAGTGTCTAAAAAGCATTAGCATTAGTAGTTTTCATTGTTACTCGTGGGGTCTTCTGGATTTTTCTGGGCAGGACTCTGAAAATTGCGTGAAATTGCGTGGCCACATGGCTTGCGGCTAAAGCTAGAGCTGTGATTTTGACTTGCTTGCTAACATACTCCTCAAAAGGACCAGAGATAGTAACATTGACCAGAAAGCGTTAAAGCCAGGCACTCCCAAAGGGATTTGAACCTGATACTTCTTATTGGATAGAACAGATGTGGTGCATACACCATAGGAGTTAAGAAGTAGCTTTCCCACCACGTTCAGCCAGTTCAACCCCTTCACACTCACTGTCACAGCCACATTGTTTATCACGGTTAACATTACTGTTTGTCAGTCTTAAATATCTTGTTAAGGTCTCACTATAGCACAGTTATTGTTGGGCCCACGTGTTGTTTACTGTCACTGAAGAGGAATACATTATCGTTCATGTACAACGACGTCTCTAACAGTGCAAAAAGGCGACACAAATCGCTCAATCTCTCACAATAATATGTGTGACCTCTCATCATTGCTCAGCTTTAAAAGCACAGAGGGAAAATATTAAAGAACACTTGTTTATTTAAAAACATTTGTATTATATTATTGTATTATAAAAACAGCATTGTTCCTTTTAAATGTTTTACTGACTGCACAGGAACTAGTGAACTGGCACCACTGTTACTGAGGTTTGAGGTGACAGACATGCTGAGTGAAGTGTTATACTGGTTCATACTGAAAATAACAGACATGGGGGACCACTGACCACAAAATAAAGTGCTGCTTCAAACAGACAGTTTGAAGAGAAATGGAGTATCTCTTTGACACATTATAATATTATCTGACAACATTTAAAGGAATGAAATACTATATAAAATGATACACATTTTCTTTTAACAGATTTTTAGGGAGAGATTAATTTGTCCAGCTTTGAATGCATTAGGTACAGTACACCAGTATACGGTTTGCTACATGCACAGTGCTAAGCGTGTTACTATTAATAATTCTATTGTTTTTTTTGTAACACATTTAATCTGAGTTTTAGAGCTCCACTTTGAATCCTCTTGAATTCTTTTCTCCCCTCTAAAGCAACAAACTGACGCCTGCCATGAATAAATTTAATGGCGCCTTCGTCCTACTGATTTCCCAATAGAGTTCATTAGTGAAATTAGTCAACGAGAAATATCTTGGCTCTTTTTAAACCTGAGACTCTCTCTTGTCATACTCTCTCAGCCAACGATGTACAGACTGGTCCCTCAAAGCAGGTCACAGCCAAACGAACAGCAAAAAAAGTTGGAGGGAGAAAACATAACAATGAGATATCTGAATTCCACGGATAGTTTTGGCTGGAGGCAAAATATTAAGAATGTTGTTTACTACAAAGTTAAATTACTACTTTAATGGAATTAATATCAGTCCATCCAAACTCTTTAGGTAAAAGAAGGTTGAAGAATTTAAAATTGCTCCACACACCAGTTCATCTAAGTAAAACTTTGCTCGGTTGAAACCTCTAGAGGCTAAAGTGCACTTATGTGAAGTAATTGAAGCATTAATGAATGCCTTGTCAACATAAGTAATAGAACTCACCTTTGTTCCTCAGCCACATAACATATAGGAAAAAATGGTACATAAAATGTATGTGTGTTTTCATTAGTGTAAAGTCACCTGAATATAGGAATTGTTATAGTCTGTTACCTTAGAATGAGCCTTTCATATTTACAGTCGCAGGTCGCCTTCCAT
>NW_023339762.1:7727402-7727678 GCF_004916995.1 Morone saxatilis | reverse complement strand
ATTTGTATCTATGAAATGCACTACTTTTGACCAGAGTCTGATCTGTCCACCCCAAACTGTTTGAGCATGTTTTAGGTTCAGGCTGTAAAGTTAAGAGCTGGTAAAGTTGTAAGATCTACTACTACGTTTTCCAGTGACTATTTTCCTTTCATCTCTTTAGGACAACTTTTTACATAAAAAATATAAGGGATTTTTGTACATATTTTAACAATGGTTTGTGTTTTGTCAAAGTTTTTTTTTTCTGTACTAAAGTTAAAGACCCAGTGTGTAGGATTT
>NW_023339762.1:7725716-7727237 GCF_004916995.1 Morone saxatilis | reverse complement strand
CCACTCCCTATGTAGATAAAAACGTCTCATTCTTAGGTAACTTTTCAGGTGATTATACACTAATGAAAACATACCTATGAAGATTATATCCTACTCAATGTTACACACTGGACCTTTAAGCTGCATGAAGGCAGCATCAGTAGCAACTGAGGATGACATGTCTAATGTTAAGTCAATGATGTTTAACCAAGTTGTCTTTTAAAAAAAGCAACCTGAATTGAAAAACCACGTACAATTTACTATCTTTTATCATCAAAGTGCTTTTTACTCCAGTTTGTCTGACCTAAGTTTATATCTGTCTAATGAACTGGCTCTTAAACATTTCCTGCTTGTAAACACTGTTTCAGAAATAGGGCATTTTGCCAAAGTCTCACTCCAACCAAGAATGCTAACATTTGTGCTCTAGCCATCAGTGCCTTTCATTACGTCATGAGTGAACATTGTAATTTCCTCTTTGTTTTTATATATATGTAAAAAGCTGAAGACTGAACTATGTAATAAAACATTTAAATAACTGTATTGACTGTATTTTCTATCGGAATGTAATAAATACAAATTAGTCCAGTACACTATACTACTACACACAACCATTCATGGCTAGTGCACAGTTCACCAGAGGGTGCTAGAGTGCCATAAACACCACATCACTACAGATAGCCGTTACAGAGGTACAGTACTTCTGATGGCAACTCTGACTGTCCAACTGTAGTAAAAGTGTTAAGTGGAGACCCTCTGGGGACAGAATAGTTACAGAGAAACTGTGACTTAATTTCCATGACTTCACTGTCTAGAGCTTCCATTTTTCTAAATAAAGCCAATCATTGTTTTCTGTCTAGTTATGTATGATACAGACAATATCATTAGGATAATGTGCTCTGTAATTGTAAAAATGTGTAATTAAATTGTCATCCTCTTTTTTGTAATGTCTGGTTGATAAAGACTTGTAGTAATGAAACATTCCTGACATTGCAAGTATTTAGACAAACCTGGGCTGAACTCTAATTATTATGAAACTAAGAATTTTGGAGGGTATTTGAAATGTATGAAATGTATTAGTTTCAGTGAGTTTGATTTTTGATTTTTTAAATCAGCTACAATTTAATTGTCCTACTATGGACTAGGGTGGATGATAATTATTATCATGTACTTACGTTCAGTTTAATCATTATGGCTGTGTAGCCACATTTTGGTACCAATACCACTGATCTTCTTTCCATATCAAATATATATATTTTTTTAAACAAGATGTTTTAGCATTGATTAAATCAGCTTACTGATGAATGATAATGTAAATAAGAATACTACTGAAACAATTAGTTAAATCAATTAGATGACTGATCTGAAGTTTATTGCCAAATTATCAAGAAAAACACCAAACATTCTGTAGTTTGGGATTCTTAAATGTGACTATTTCAACATCTTTGGGTTCTGACGTCTCTAAGTTGTGTTTCACGGTTGTAGACTTAATTATTATTACAAAGAAATATTAAGATTATTCAATAATGAAAATAATTGTTAGCT
>NW_023339762.1:7725560-7725693 GCF_004916995.1 Morone saxatilis | reverse complement strand
GATAAAAGCTTTTTGATAATCGGTTCTACAGATACTTTCAGACAGTTTCGCAAAATTGAGGCTTTATACATAGTGACAACGCGTTTAATGTCTTCCAGAATAATATTGTTATATAACATCATTGGGAAAATCA
>NW_023339762.1:7725178-7725527 GCF_004916995.1 Morone saxatilis | reverse complement strand
ATGATGATGATTTCATTTATGCTGTCAAATCCTACCTGACCATGATCTGGATTTAAAAAAACAGACATGAAACAAATAAAGCTGACATTCAAAAACGTTCCTGTGATGAACTAAGCAGGTACGTTATTAGGCTAATTCAAACTGAGAATTAACTGCAGGTTATAATTGACTATGACCTGACTGTCACATAGTGCTTAACACACAATGAGACTGTAATCCTGACAAGATTCAGTATGTGTAATGTGTGTCGACACTGATAGAATCACACAAAAAAAACCAACAGTATCTTAACGTTATGCAAAACAGACCACCTTGTAAAATCTCCACTTTTAGATCACCCCCCCCCCCC
>NW_023339762.1:7704181-7725078 GCF_004916995.1 Morone saxatilis | reverse complement strand
GAAATCCATCGCAGGGGGTGTGTGTGTGTGTGGATGGGGGTGTGGGGTGGGGGTTAGTTTGGAAAATAAAGACAAGGCAGGGTTAAGGGGTCTCACTGCCCCCTCGAGTACGAGAGCATCTGAATTTACAAAGTGTCTGAAGGCGTCTGAGGAATTCAAAATATATAGGGTTTGAAAGTTTTAAGAATTCTGGGTATTTACAACGAATGGGGTTCTCGGGAGCCCAGGGGCCTGTGGAGGTTTACGGAGCAGAGGGGTACTCTTGAGACAGTAAAATAAAATGCCTGCAGAACATTTAACTTCCTTCGCAGTATCGCATATGACAATTCATGCACCCCAGGGGTGTGATACGGCCGTATTAAGAGTTCAGGGAAAGCATCTGGCAAGAGAGTAGACAAAAATAGCATATCACTGCATCGTCACATTATAGATCTCTATGGAAGATTAAAAGGTCCCTGGAGAATTCCTCTAAGGGTCAACGATGCAAACAGATGTCCTCCTCTGCCTCATAAAAATGAAAAAAACAGAAAGTGAGTCCAGAGAGTGAGGAATCAACAGCAGCATTCCACTTCACACCAACTACAGTGACTAGTACTGTAAAGAGCATCGCTCTCGGTGGAATTTCAGCTTCAACCTTACTTCACCTGTGTCATCCCTCTTGTCCACCAGCACATGTTTCTCTGCATCGCCCCCCCTGACATTTCACAACATCACATTAGAGCTTGATTTGTGTAATGTGGGATTTAAACCAATGACTGAAGGTTTTAGTTTAGAGATTTCGTGAGGTTCAAGGGTGCAAGGAGACGGAATTTGGGACAAAGGATCTGGCTCCAATCAGTGCATCTGACTCTGCACCCACAGGAAGGCCGAGCCCGAGGCCACAGTGGGGAAATCAAACCCATCTTTCTCAATTGTTCATTCCAGATATAAATATCTTCTGACAATGCAAAGAGCCAAGCTAAAGGTGAGCCGTGTGCCACTCTGACCTCCTATTTGTATTTTTACCCTCATGGGTCAGAGGCTACTGTGGATACATGTAAAAGTACATCCACATACACACTTCCCTACTTATCACTAAATCACATGCAAATGCACGCACACACGACAACACACCTACATGAACAGTGGCTGCACCTGGATGCACACACACATTCAGATGCATATGTATGAATGCTGCATGCACACATCCACACACACAAAAACTCATAAATGCAGTAACCCACCCATACCTAAATGTGCTTCAATGCACGACACACACGGATACACAGAAACACACACATGCATGCACAGACATTTCTTTTTAATTCAGCCTGATATGAACTGTAATAAGGCAGCAGTGGGGTGACTGGTTGCCTACATGGTGCTAGTCTGTGAGGAATGCTTTACGTGACAAGACTGAAAGACTTCAAAAGTCAGCATCTCATCCTCTTTTTACCCCATGAACACAAAATAATGTGTGGCAAGGCGCAAATATAAAACACAAGTGTTTCTGTGAAAAAAAAACCCTACAACCCCCATGGACTGTGCTGCACTCCCGCCAGCGCATGAAGTTATTCCTTTTTCAGTTGAAACGGTCTGACTCATGAATGAGCCAAGTTTGGAGCTGGCCCCCTACCAGTGCATTGTTTACCGACATCCTACTTAATTGCACAGAGTATATGAAATCATGCTAAAAATACCCGAGCACAGCAGGCTTAAAGGATGCAAGTCAACGAGTCAGCAGAGCTCTTTTTTACCGAGTGAAAGGTGCCTGAAGAGGCGATGCCGAGGGTAGCGTTACCTGCCTACTAGTTATCCCTTGCCTGAATACACATCCTGTCTCTTTCTTCAGAATAAGTGTGTCATCAATTTAAAACTGTTGCTGCCATTTATGACCACAGAGCAACATGACCTTCCTTTGTTCTCCTGTCAAAAAAAATCATATGACTCAAAGGAGGGAATGGCACCTGATTTCATCATCATCATGATCTTCCTGTAGTAAAGACACTTCACCACTCCAGTTCCACACTACTTCTTTTATTGGCTTGTGGTGAAATGACCCCAATTTATCCTGGAAAACTCTGACACAGGGTGTGACTTCCCAAAAAATCATGTGTCATAATTCTATGGACAATTTGAGGAGCTTTATTTCAGTAAAGGGACTCTCACACACACGCCTCCTTGATGGAAATTTTTTACAAACAATTAAATGAATGCCATGTTAACCTTATTAAGAGTACTGGAATACATTTTTAACTCCATTGTCCTCTTGTATCTACGAATAAAATAAAGTTTAAGTTTAAAACACTACGAATTTCATTCATAGTGTTTTGTGGGTGATTAATTTAGTTGTTTTTTAAGTTTGGATTGTTCTCATGTGGGATCAGTTCATAATGTTTTTCTCTCCTCATGGTGCGACCAAAAAAAAAAAAATCACACATCAACCACAATAAAAATCAGACCAGCACTTTCTATATTTGAGTATTTCATTCATGCCACCTGCATGGATAAATAAATGAATATCTAGCAAAACACTTTCCTTACAGCATGTGAGTAACTAGAAATTACACCAGAGGCCCAACTTAATGTTTTGTCACTTAATGTGTACCTTTAGACTACAGCTGTAGCAATTACAAAATCAATTATTTAATTGGCAGACATTCATTATTACATTAATTATTTGAATTAATAATTTGAAAATTTTCAAGCAAAACTGAAAATAAAGACTTTTAAGTTTTTGGACTGTTGGTTGGACAAGACGAGACATATTCACTGTTTTATAGATTAACTGATAACCATTAGTTGCAGCCCTATTTCTTACATTAATGGCAAAATAATGGGCTGTGAGAGGACAGAGAATACTCGTCTTTGCTCAAAAGTCACCAACACTGCTCTCTCTCATTTGGTGCCAAATATCCCACAAACATTGAGGCTCTTTCCATAATTGTCCCGTCGTGTCTACATAAAGCCGTGAAGAACATTTACATAATAGACAAACAGGTCCGAATGACTAAAAGCCCTCATTTTAATGGATAGATAAGGCCAGACAAGGTTACGTTTTCCATGTCTGAAAAAGGTTCAACAAACCCTCAGAACCACTAAAACAAGAGAGGTGAGGACCTTTGGAAAGAGCATGTCTAAAAAAAGTTAAATTCCACAAGTTACCCAATCCATCGCTCCACTTAATTTTAAAGTGATGAAACATGCCTTAAACTATAAAATTGTAATGAGGACAATGTGACAGTAATCCTTTGGCTCCAAAACTGCAGATAAACTCTCAAATTATAATGAAGTGTTGTATAATCATTTAGCTAAAAAAAGAGTCCTGGGGTCACATTTCAAAGGGTCTGAATCACTCAGTGGGGAGACGAGGGTGAGTGATAGCCAGTGATACTAGCCAGATTTAGTTTTTTGATCCACAATCAACGCAGCATTGGACGAAGATTGTGGCCTTTCAGCATGCAATGCCTCCGTGACAGCAGATGACTCATGGCAGCAGAATGTGATGGAGCAGGAAACATCACTTGCAATTACACTGTTAACTTCACAGGGATAACTATAGTAAACATGCTATTTTCAAAACACGTTTATGGGCCACTTGAGGGACATCCATCTGTTGGAATTGTAGAAGACAATGTGGAATAAAGCCCCAAAACATCTTGGAAACGTGATCTACGTTTACTCTGCTTGTTGCCTTAGTACAAAAATAAAAAAGGATAAACAATTGTAGACAGTGACCAATACAATATATCCTCGCAGTTATACTGAGTGTGTGTGTATGTGAATATTGTTGGCTTTATTGGCAAAGGACAAGGAATTTATTACCTTTGGATGGCCACATACACACACACACACATACACACACACACACACACACACACACAGAAAAAGTTTAAATTAAAGGACCAGTATGTAGGATTTAGTGGCATCTAGCGGTGAACTAGCGGGAAGCTGAATAATTAATATTGACCCCCCTACACAGACGCCACCTACTGCCTCAAAAAAACATATATGAAACCCCCAACTGTGAAGTTGCTCAATGGTCTTCATTAGAATAGTGGTTTTACTGGGCAGCTAGGTGTGAATCTATTAAACAGGATCAGTGTGAAGCAGGGTGTTGCTGGAAAACATAAAACGCGCTGGACTTCGCCTGAATATAATGGCAGACGATTTTCACATAATTAGGCTTTTAAGCCAAATTTGTTACATAAGCATCTTTTGCATGTCATTGTTTGTTAGCGTGACTCACAGAGTGATGTTTTGAAACCCAGTACAAGCACAACCCGAACACTGAGAACATATTACAGAGGGAAATTCTATAAATATTCAAAGGAGTAAGAAGACAAACATTTATTGGCCAATAGCACAAAGTGAACCATATATCTGTGGGTGGCTGACAGTGTTGTTGATCAATATCAATGACATCTCTGCCAGGTGCTGAGATTTCTGGCTCTCAAAATCCATTTTCCATCCTGCACCCCACCCACTGGAATTTCAGGACTCTCCAGATCGATCCCTGACGTATTTGCACTTTCAGTGCAACAATGAAAGTGAAAAACCAATATCAACAGGCACGTCAGCTATAAAACACAAATATGTGTCAGCTACAGGTCAAAAACTATAATTTGGAATGCTGATGGATTATCCTCCTTTCCTCTTCTGCTGAAGTAATTTGCTATTTGATTTGAAAATGTGACCTAATGCGTCATGGTGTTGTTGAAGCTTTGTTTAATGACTACTGACAAATACATTACTGTGCTGGACCCTCATTTACTTGAGACTAACCAAACATTTAAGTAAACACAACACTAACTCCATCAGCAATCCCTCCTTACACTTTAAGAACTAGACTTGAATGAGTATTTGTTGGAGTCATAGGATTTTTTGGAAAAAGTGACAAAAACAGATTAGTTGTAGCTTTTAAAAGAGAATATTTGCTGATTTTCCTCGGCCTTTGTAATCTTATATAACGGTACATGTAATATCTTTGGGTTTTGGACTGTTTTTTGGTCAAACAAACAAGTAAACTAAGTCCATTTGGACCCTGAGGAACTGTGATGAGCATTAAGAAAATGATTAGTGATGATTAGGCAGATTAATTAATAATGAAAATAATTATTAGTTACAGTCCTAGAAGGAACTGAGAAAACACTGAAATGATAATACAAATAAAAAGGATAATTCTGTTTTGAATCTGTTGGTTTACCACTTCGGTCCATACTGAAACGTCTCAACAACTCTTGGATGGATGCCGTGGCATTTCGTACATGTTCACGGTCTCCAGTGGATAAATTCTGATAACTTTAGTGAACTTCTGACTTCTGCTCTAAAAACACCATGTGATCAAATAATTTTTCTGTGAAACATCTCAAAATATACTAGATTTGCAAAGAAATTCATGCTTCCCAGCGCTGATTCGGGATCAGCTATACTTTGTGTTTAGTACTAATGGCAAATGTTATCATGCTCTAAAATGGTAAGATAACCACTAAAATGGTTAGGTGGTAAAAGTGTTACATGCTAAATATCATGCTAGTGTTGTCATTGTGAGAATGATCACATGCTGATGTTAGTATTTAGCTCAAACCACTATTGTGCCTTAGTACAGCCTCAAATGGTGCTAGCTGTAAACTCCATTAACTTAAATACTGGGTAACCTCTTAAAAAAAGACAAAACACTCTGTGAAGACAGACTTATTAAAAGCAACAATAATGGTGGAATTTGTCAGACTTCTGAGAAATGTCTGACTATTTTGTGGAATTTTCTTCAGCTATCTGAACATCTGGTATGATTAATTCAAAAGCTATGAAACTGGGTACAGTATAAACCACTGAAATCATAGTTTTTTGTAATGTGTGTAATTCATAAAACACGGAGGAGCAGACAGTGCTTTTCCGTGGGACATATCAAAACCTGTTACAAAATGGTGAGAATATCAGATTAACTAACATCTGTGGCTTAATGTGTTGAGATTTCTGGCCTTCAAAAGTCACTTTCTGGTTTGTTTTGGAACAAATCTCACTCCCGCTGATATTCTAACACGCTACTCGCTCACATTGTTAACTGCTTAATAATGGAAAACTCGATAGAGCTACTGGCAAATCATTTTAGCCTTGAATGATCTTAGTGTTAAAAAAAAAATTGAAGAGTGTCAGCTCTCACACAGAATCATTTACAAAATGTGCACACTGTATATTATCTTCTGAAAATTCACAACAAATCAGAAATTCAATACCCAAAGACATTCTCTGCAACGTAAAAGAAAATCTAGAGGAGCTTCAAAGTGAATTTAATTCAGTAATTGCTCTCATGAAAAATAAAAAAAACAATCTAATGCTGAAGCCCAAAAGTCATGAAATCTGTCTAGCCATATAATTTGCAGAGGTTTCCTGTTGTAAGTATTTGTGTGTGTGTGCATGTACATATGCCTGAACGTATACATTACTTTTATTCAGATCAAAAACTGCACTTCATTCAACAAAAACAGTGGGCTGCGTTGGTGGAGATATCAGTGAGACGGTGAAATACAATCAATTTCATCCTCTGTTGAGCCGCTGACAGAGGTCGCGTTAACCGAATATTTCTTGTAAATCATAATCTGTTAGTTCTGTTTATCAAATGTCATTGTGATTGAGTTGTATCTTTATCAAATTTGATACAAATCTGTGTAAGAGATGTTGAGATATTTTGGAAAAATCTAAAAATGGATTTAAAGACAATTAATCTATTTATTAGATAACAGGGCAACATGTATTTATGATTTGTGGCTGTTCTGGTAAACCACTGGTAAATTTCAAAATAAGTGTGGTATGTCTCATTCAGCTCTGCTTGCTCACTACTGTTACTGTTAATGTTAATGTTACTGCTGAGAAGTCAGTTTTGGAAAGGGATTACTAACTAGACTAAAAAACATGAACGTAATGTTTTTCAGCACACACCACACTCTGCTTCTTTATTAAGTCTTACTCTCATTAATCAGTGCAGACGTATGCTGAATCAGAAGTGAAATCATACAAAATTAAAATAATAAAATACCCAACACTAATATAGGATAAGATGAGACATGATATAAATAAAATAATGTGCTAGAAAAATAAAAGGCTTCTTTAACAAGATATGTTTTGAGAAGTGATGATGTCAACGATTTAGTAAGCCCTAGACCCCTTAGATAGGGAGTTCCAGAGCAGAGGGGCTCAGAGTGCCAAAGCATGGTCACCTTTTGTCTTCAGCCGCGACTCAAGAACAGCCAGCAGAGCCCTGGTTGAAGGTCTGAGGCTGCGCCCGGCTCATAGGAGGGTTGTGCTTTGTACCAGCTGGAGGTGCGAGATAGCTTTTTGGCTTAACACTTACATACAATGACTTAATAGAAGATTAAATAAAGGCATGGACGATAATTATGTTGTGTTGCTGGCTTGATCTTCGAACTGTCTTCATTGCTTTCACCATATTCTATATTGTATTCATGTACTACATAACATTATGATAATAAACTTTATTTGTATAGCACCTTTCATACATACAATGCAGCTCAAAGTGTCCCGTCATTGCCAATTAGTCAATTTCCAAGGGGCGTTATTAATGGGTGCAGACCAAAATGACTCTGGAAGCAACTGTATAGCCCTACAACCCCAGCTGTTGCATTGGTTATTGGCAATTAAATACAATGACGATGAGATAATGTAAAATGATTACCTGAGCCTAGTAAACACAGAATAAACAGGTACAGATCATATCGTCCTGTTGTTTCTCTCTAACCACTTCAGTCAGAAAAACGCGGAACATTGGGTTTCCCTTGGGCAAACTGATATTTTCCACCTGTAAATGGTAAATATCTGATCCTGTATTTTTCCACACAAAAACACATACTGTGATTTTCCGTTGTTTGGAAAGGAAGTAAGAGGAATGTTTAGGCCCCACATTTCGACAAGTGCATATCACTCACTACTGAGGGGGGGAGTATTGTCTTTCAGACCCATGAAGAGCACCATGTATTACATACCAGAGGAACAGAGTTAATAAAATTCCTACAATTCCTGCTTTTTTTTTATCCCAATAGTAATAAAAACACAGAATGAAATGGGGAACTATAAATAGACACTGAATATCTAATAATACCACATAATGGGTTCCTGCCAATGTTGAGCTCACATTGTGCTCTTCTGACCCTGACTGTGGAAATCAATCACAGCTTCATCCGTCCCCTAACCAAACACCATATTGTCTCAATTTCTTGTACATGTAATGTAAAAGCTATTCTTGCAGCAACAATTCAAAGGCGGCAGAAGATCTTGGCCTACTGATATGGATAAGAAAAACATTTATCAAAAAGGTAGTCAGAACGATTTTGATCATACAATGCACAAGGCACCCCATGCAAAACAGATACAGGGCAACTAATTTATAAACTCGAAAAGAATATGTTACAACACAGATCACTGAATCACGTGTTTGGCCTGTGCAGTGTGCCATGTTGTTGCCATGACGGCACAGTGTGTATCTATTCATGACATCCAAATACATGACTCATGTGCTTCTATAGACCCATCACATCCTTATGTGCCAGTGGTTTTATACAGTCATATCAAAACAGAGCTGACATTGGCACAATTTCTTGTAGAAATGTTGCCTACGGACATGCTGAGGATGATGATGATTGTGGGGGTGGTGGTGGTGGTGGTTGTTGTAACGTGGGCTGGGATTGCATCACCTGTATGCAGGTCAACACAAGTTGGAGGCAAAAGATATTGTACAAACTGGGAAGGTGTACCATTACTTTTAATCTGTCAACTGTCAGTTCAGTTCATCAAAAGACCAGGATGTTACCTGTGCTAATTCATGAGGGTTAGTCTATAATTTCAAGGTATTTAATAGTGAGCTGTCACACCTCCCTAGTTCAGTTAATGTGGTTCGTACCATTGTTGCCTTCGAGTTGTGGTCCAGTTTGTGTTCACAATTTTTATTTTAAACAAACGAAGCAAGAGCTGAACACATCAAATTATACAGACTGACTCACTGTTTGGGACAGTTTTGGCGACTGTCATCTTGCAGCGACTGCCCCACTTTAATGGTTCTTATGTGCATACATGTACTGGATACTGTATTTTATTTATTTTGATATTTATTTAGATTTTTTTTTTTGGGGGGGGGGGGGTTTTATCATGTGGGGCAAAGCTCCAAAAGCTGTTCACACACAGCTTATGTACTATACACCTCCCATTGAATGAGTTCTCACCATCGATGAACTAGCAATAAACTAGCTTGATTTTCTAAAGCCTGAAAACAGAGCCAAGAGGAGGTGCAGTAGTCTAGTTCTCGCAGACCCCTTGAATTACAATATTCTGAAGAATTATTATGGAATTATTTCCCAATGATGCCAAAAAACAAAAACAAAAAATCTTTAAGTAAATGCATCACAACAGATCATCAACACCACTAGTACAATTGGCTATTAAAAACCTCAGTAATGTTTGAGAGTGATCAGATCTGGTTAAAAGTCTCCCAGTTCATACCACATAGGGTTCCATCAACTGTTTAACATGTCTTAGACTGATATGAAGGATGATTTCACCGTAGTTATTAAAATCTTGTTATAATCACAAATGAATAAGGTGTGTTGTCGAAGGTTTTTGGATATACTTCAATACTTCCCCTGGCTATCTGTGCTAGTCTCAAGTTGACTGTTTGACTAAGTTAGCAGTAAATTTCCTAACTAATTATCATTTAAGTCATTTATCAAGCAGATGCCAAACATACACCAATCAGCCATAACATTATGACCACCTGCCCAATATTATGTAGGTCCCCATTTTGCCACCAAAAACAGCACTGACCTGTCGAGGCATGGACTCCACTAGACCTCTGAAGGTGTGCTGTGGTATCTGGCAAGTCCTGTAAGTGTTGCGGTGTGGCCACCGTGGATCGGACTCATCTGTCCAGCACATCCCACAGATGTTTGATTAGATTGAGATCTGGGGAATTTGGAGGTCAAGTGTCAAACTCTGATACACTGTATCGCTCCCCCTGTGCATCAATGACCCTTAGCTGCCTATGACCCAGTCGTCTAGCCATCACAATTTGGCCCTTGTCGACTTCTAACACATCAACTTTGAGGACAGAATGTTCACTTGCCCTAATAATCCCAACCACGACAGGACCATGAACCAGATAATCAGTGTTATTTAATTCACCTGTCCGTGCTCATAATGTTATGACTGACAGGTGTATGCTGGTTTTAGTTTCTTAAATGTTATGATTTGCAACTTTTATCTATAAATTAAATATCTGACTTTGGACTGTTGGTTAGCAATTGTGCCATACTCTGAACTCTAAATATATTGAATACAACATGTCCATCTAATAGCCCAACTTACCTGACCTGGTGTCACAAAAACAGACTTTAACTGTGGCTTAGATCCGAATAATAGTCAGACTTTTCTCTGTTTCCCCAGACATGATATTCAGACAAAAACATGGCTGACCGAAGAACCGTGTCAAACTTCTTTGCTCTGTTCATTCCAGCAGAAAATGTTGAAGAGTTCCAAGCACATTTTACTGGAAACATTCAGCAGAGTTTAACATTACAACAACCTAGTCCTTCCAGTAGCATAAAATGTCACTGTAAGAGAGACCTGTAGTAGAACTAAATTCTGTGGCTTCAAGATGTGGTAGGGCTCAGTCCAAATGAACATGACTGAAAATGTCCTCACTGCTGTATGTTTTTGACAGGTTCTTCCTAATTACTCGTTCCACAACTCTTTAACAAAATTAGCAATAGCTAAAGTCAAATGAGCCTGTCTTTATTTTTGTGATACCGGCCAACGTGCATTAGACTATTTAAACACTACAGACCAGTCTAAATTATCTTTGTGAAACTGACCAATGGGCAGAAATAAGATCAACCTTGACTCCTGGCCAACTGAAGCACTGATTCTTAAAAAAAATATATATTTTTAAAATCTTTAATAGTTTGTGAATACTTTGAACACAATGTGCATGCAGTTCGCAGGGTTACTTGTCAATAATTCTCACATGCCTGTAAAATTTATCTGCAATGACCATGTTAATCCCCACACATGCAGAACACACTGCCCTTGTTTAGAAGGCTTGGAAGTAACTACCAGTGTGTTTAAGTAGCACTCATAATGATTAAACTGGTCATCTGGAGGTTCACAAGTTCAGTATAACGCAAGTCCTCCATTCACAGTGCATGCGGTTTCCATCACAACGCAGTCCTAGTTTAAATATACTTAGTCTTTTAGAGCGATTTAAAATCACAGATGGCTAACTCAGACTGAAACACGTCCTTTTGAATTAATGCAGCTATTAACAGCATTTACACCCAACTTGACTGCTTTAAAGCATGCATGGCCAATGGACGCACCCTTAAAACTTTCAAAGACAACCAGTTTCGAAACAGATATTAAAAGAAAAGACAACAAATATGTAAATAGCCTGGGTGCACATAAGTCTCCCATTTGCACAGCCAAAAATAAACATTTTAAAGAGGAAAAATGTTTTAGAGCCATTTATAAAACCCTGAAATGCACAAAACCAATTCTTTCAACACTTTCTCAAAGTAAAGTGGTGTATTAAATCAGAATTAGGATTTGCACAAACCAGTAAGCATTCGTCACGCAATTTTTTGGATTGCTGACACGACCATAATCTCTATCTGAATGTTTTTGGTTTGACTGTCTACATGTGGGGTGGATGGGGTTGACATGAACTGTCCCATAGTCCCTCCCACTGGGTCTGGCATTCAGGTACAGCTCCCTCCCTTTCTCCCTCTATAAAGCCTCTCATGTTAGCAGTGTAAACTTCAGACTTCAACTCATGGCAAACTCTTTATAGCCTTGGAAAAAATACCTAACTCTGCTAAACAGTACACAACACACTTGGATGTGCATCCTAAATTCTCTTCAACACATTACAAGATCAAACCTGAGGTAAGTGATTTTTTCCACACTTTTAATTTAACTTTAGGATTACTTTTTAAATATGCTAAAGGAGTCCTCAGGTATTGTAAATTGATGTATTGTCAATTTAGGATGGAGTTTAAAGGACTATAAGTTAAGTAAAGATTAAATTTTTTATTTAGTGATTTTGGGTGCACTGATGGTTGGATGTTCAATAATAAATGTTCTTCAATAACCTGCCAAACAAATCCATTAATACTTATTTGTATTTGACAAACTACACAGACTGTGATTTTTAACCACCCTGTTGTGCAGCTACTAAGGCTATTGAATGCTGTCTTAAACTAATCAATCAACAGTTGTGGCAGCAGTTTAACGTTAACCTAAATATAATTTATTTATCTTTACCAGCTTCTAGCCAAAATGAGATTAGCCCTGCACACTGTTATCTGCTGCTGTGTTTTCACCACTGTCCTGCCACTGGTAAAAGGTGCCACAGAGGAGCTCAACACCAGCCTGAAAAAAAGGTGAGTTGCCTGATCAACAAGCACTGTGAGAAGATTGTGTTCATTTTAAAGAAAAAGCTTAATCCGACTGTCCTTTAGTATTCAAATAATATATATATTTTTTAAATCAGCCAATGCTGAAACAAATATAACCCATGTTTGATAAAGATCGCAGAACAGTGATAAACATATGTTGTAAGCAATTTATGCAATTGAAAAATAAACTTGTCAGTGTTCGCTGGTGGATAGACTATGTGGTAGAGACACTGTCTACTTCAAACATGTCTGACATTTTTTGTACTGCAATTTCTTGTTGCTCATTAGACATTAATGCTCATACTAATATATCTGGGATGAGCTGATATCAGCCCAATATGTCAGCCTGGCAGATTTATCGGTCCAACCATTTTTGCTTGTCAAGAATAAAAATGGTATTTTCTGAAAACAAGATTGGCCATCTGTCTTGAGCTACACTGACACCAAATGACATATCATATTTTGGAAGTGTGATGTATCACCCAATGACTGTACCCTAACTATCTTTCTGTAAACTATTGTCAGTTTCTGTTTTCACAACCTGTTCTGTTCTTTGTGGCAGGCTTATAGTATGGCTGCAGAACCGTATGAAGAGAGATCTGCGCAACTGCTTAGTTGCCAATGAGCTGTACTCTGATATCCATGTTGGACCACAGCAGGACGGGAATGCAATAACTGTCTCACCTACATCAAGGTAACAAGAAAAGCCACATTTAGAGGGCGTTTTTGATTAATTTATTTGATGGGCCACAGTGTAGAGATAGATAAGAAATGCGATGAGAGAAAGGGGTATGAAATGCAACAAGGATCCCCAGCTGGAACTGAACCAGGAGCATCCCAGTTTTATGTAGTACCTCTTAACCATTATACTATCAGGAGGTGCCACAGATGCTTTCTGATACAGGAGTTTTTACATTCCACATGAATTCCAAATGAAATGTCCACCATGTAGGAAAAAAAAGCTATTTTTAAGAAGATGAGCTGACTACTGTGGATGATCTATCTTCTACTGAACTGAAATTGACATGCATTCAGATAAATATTGTTGACAATTTGAATTTAAACCTTGTGGTCAACATATTATGTTCTGCCAGGTCAGATTTAACAACCCAGGCAATCTGCCTGAAAACAGAGCATAAATATCTATTTTCCTTTTCCAGCTTTGGACTAAATATCAGACCCAGGAGGTCTCCATCATCCAAATCATCTGGCTGCGCCCTAGTCACATGTATATACCACGACCTGCTTGACCGACTGCAACGCCTCCATGACCAAAAAGAGCCAAATGCCCCTATGAGCAAGATTGGCTTGAATGGCTACGGACGCCGACGCCGCTCACTCCAGGAAGTCACTCTGCTTGCCCTCCAGACAAGAAGACAAAGAAGGAACACTAAAGCTGGTCAGCAACTCCGCAGACACAAAAGCACACGCACAATGGCCTAAGACAGGAATGGAAAGGCAAAGGAGAATCCTTGTTGGGGTTATTTGCTCACAGCAGATGAAGATAAGTCCCCTCAGAGGTTTTATTCCACAGATTTACAACTAGATATATGGAAAGAATGGCTGCTACATCTGTACAGTCCTTCAGAGGAAGATTTGCTCAGGTCACTCACATATGTGAAAGCGAGATTCCAATAACAGATACTGTTTATGTATGCTTAAGTGCAGGTTTCAGTGTGTCTGAACAAGTGTGTGATTTATGGCTAAATTCAAGTCAGACTTGTACGACTTGACAAGAATGTCTGTCTCTTCTTCAGCTTCCAAAGTGTGCTTGGCAGCTGAGACAGAAGACAATCCCTGAAGACCTTCTCTAACGTACCCATGAACTGAGGAGGAACCGAGGCCACGAAGGGGGAGGACTTTTTTTAATCAAGAAACATACATTACTGGACCCCAAACTGCAACAAGCAGGAACCTACCACAAGTGAACTGAATGTGATGAACTGCTTGTGAAGTGCAGTTTATACATAGTCTATACTTTATACTAGGCCTATATATAGTTAAAAATATGTAATTATCAGCTTGTATATAAGGATATATAAAGCCACCTTATATTTAAGCATACAATACAACTATATTTTTATACAGCCAAAATACATATTAAACATGTCTCTTTGTGAATTTTAACTTCAATGAAGTATGTATCTTAACTGTGTAAATAATTATCTTGTCCTGTATTCTTCATGTGAATTAAGTCCATTATCACAGAGTTATGTGTTAAACCAACTGCCTTAACATTACTGTGGAGATTATACTGTGGTGGTTATAAATGAATCATATTAGAGATGTTTTACAGACATTTGTTGGATGGTGAATGTCATCTTAAAAACAACTTCAAGTTTTTGGCCAGACGTTGGAAGCTATGGAAAGTGGCATAAAGCCTTTTTGCTATAAATTAGAAGGACTGATGAGATAATAAAAGTGTTGTGCTGCCATCTAGCTTTACACTAGGCAACATGTAAAAAAAATGCAGGCCGAGCTGTTTCAAAATCAATGTAGCTTCAACAAAGCACTTACTGTGGTTATGCTGAATGTTTTATCTTAACAGTCTTAGTTGGAAATTGATCTGCTTTTTCTTTTGAATGCAATAAACCCTAATTAACTCATAGTTCAGCTGAAATTACTTGACATGGTATTAGGTAACATGATTTATGTCTTGTGATAAACATGGCAGGAATTGTAATTGTTTTCAGCTGACTGTTGTGTCTTCTTTTTTAAATGAATGAAAGCAACAATGAAAAGACCTTGAAGCAACTTTGATGTTATTTGGTGACCTAAATATTCTGCTTTTTGCATGCATGTACTGGTGTTAGTAGGCTCATGGGTAACACATAAATGTGCTTTTTCATTTTATGCGTGAGTATGTGTGAGTCTTAAAAATGTGAACCAATGGCGTGCATTCCTTTCTAAAAATACATGCTTTATCAGCTGCACTTCTAAAATTAAATTTGTCTCGGGTCAACGTGTTCCTAAAATCGTGTAAACAACTCATTTCAACAAAATGAATTATCTTTTGGCAAAGACAACCCAAGTTTTGATGAATGGAGAGAAAGTAGTTGTGTACTCCTCTTCAAACCAGGAACCAGGAACACTCAAATGAGGACTAAATAGAGATATTAATCACTATGGAATTTGACCTCCACTGATAGTCAGCAGAGTGGTCACGCTGTGCAAAAATTACAAACTATTTCACCATTAATTATTTTATTTCCATTAAAACATAAAAGCCTCCCCCATTGGAATAAGTAGATTATTAAATAAAACTAGAGAATGGGTGTGAATGCTGACTGTTGAAAGGCTTACGCTAGACTGAATTGCTGTTTCTAAACATTCAATAATATTAATAATCTGTAAAAGGTAGAAGATTACAAAGAACGGCGAAAAGCTGTCACTAGCCTGAATCCCTGGCTTTAATGTGTATGAATTATTTTGTATTAGCTGAAGATGTATTCCACTTGGAAAAGTGAGAAATAGTCTAATTACTATTAATGTAACTAAAAAGTTGAATATATCTCATAAGGTTTGAATATAGTTTCTGAAGGATTAGATAGAAGTTGACAAAGTATAGAAATGACTTACAAAAGGCAAAGGGATTAGGAATGCAAACTATAGTATAATGTAGGAGAGAATTGCATTATCTTGTCTGATCCGTCTGTCCATCTGTCCGTCTGTTTGTCCATCTTAGCTCATCTCAATCACTTCCGTGTTGCCATGGAGATGGTATCTCCATGGCAACCTAGAGTAGAGTCAAACATGTGACCACACTGACTGTTCTTCTTCTTCTGCTTCACTCTGGAAATTTTTGCTCCAAATTTAGTTAATGCTACAACTTCAGTTAATACAGCAGTTGGTTGCCGCTCTTGTCGCTTGGAAGATCATAAAAGACAAAAAACATTTGCTTCTGTAGTTACATGTGTAGCCAGGTGAACAAGGGTCACACAGGGTCTTTGGGCTGTTATAATAGTGTTATTTAGTTTGCTTGAGGGATTACATGGAAATGTATTGGTAGCAGTACAAGGAGATGGCTAAGTGCTGAGATCTGTAAATGAGTTTTGCATGTGTATTTCCACCACGCTGGAGGCAACACTGGACAGCGGGGTCAGCATGAAAAGTGACAAAGTACATTATAAACAGAATCATCTCATAACGGTGTATGCTGACTATTTAAATAAGCTGTGGCCATTTTGTATGTTTTTCTGCCTAATTTACAGAAGGTTTTCGTATAATATATGTATGAGTCAGCATTCACACACAATTAATGGTTTACATCTCTATGACAATGCTAAAGGCCCTATCTGTTTGCTTTGTCTGTTCTGGGCTACTGTAGAAACATTGCGGCCTCCATAGAACAAGATTGTCTTATCTACAGGTATCTGTAAATAAAAACAGCTCATTCTAAAACAATGATTCTTATTTTCAGGTAAATATACACTAATGAAAAGATACCAATGAATATTATATTCCATTTCTGCCAATAGAGCCTCCGAAAAGTTATACACTGGACCTTCAAATCAACTTTTTTCCAATTTCTTCAAATGAGAATCAATATTTTTGCTAATTGTTTTTTGTATTTGTAATATAATGTAGTTTTCTGTGAGCTCTCTTTCCAAATTCCAAAATATATCATTATCTTTTTGATTTTTCAAATATCAAGTATCTGTCGGGCTAAACTCATAATTACAACTAAAAGTGTGACATTATTTTTTTCCCCTGTTGTCGGCTCACATTACGATCTGCAGGACATGTACTAAAATTACTTCAAAAACTATTTCTGCAAAATCAACTCAACAAACCAATGACACCTCAGAGAGTATAACGCAAATGTAATAATCTGTTGTGCCTTTATTGGATGACCAGTAGAAAGCAACAACAAACATTGTGGCATTGTGTGTGTAGATAATGTAGTTACTGTTTTTAGACCATACCCTTTGCAAAAGTGACTTTAAATCAATCTATCCTGCATAATTTAAATGTACCAGTGCCTTTATTAAAATATGATATCAAACTACAATAATATAAAATATTCTGTTTCAAGAAATACTGTAACAATGGAAAAGTTAAGGTGCATGTAATTCAAATGCTAATACAACCATCCAGAGGCCATGAGAGAGATGGAGGATTTTCCTTTACTGTCCAGATGGTGGTGTTGTAAGCCTTACTCCCCCACTCTGGAACCACCTAAGTGCCACAGAGTACTGTAGGTAGTCCACAGATACATTTGTGCCACTGATGTTCATTAGCATTCATTACATTGACAGTAACTTTGCCTTAAAACATTTTGAGGTAAGCTTTTCTTTTTTAATACTGACCCCTTTTCCCCTCCTGCATCTCTCAAAATGCGAAGCACTTGGTGAGTAGAATTTGTACTGTACATAAGAATTCAAAGATAATTACGACTGTGGATTTACTTTGTCAACACTATTGTACAGTGTTTTATAAAAGGTAACTATACAGTTAAGTAGATTTGTCAAAGGTTTTATTCAGTAATTAATTATGATCGGTGATGTCACTAGGCATTATGGGGTGTTTTGGGTCTTTCATTGTGACACACCCTCATCGAGGCAACCAAGCCGAATCTGACCCTGACCTGTGTCACAGCAGCATAAAGTGCAGGGCAAACTTTAATGAACAACTTCCTTCTCTCTTCAAATGGGTAGGGAAACCCCCAACTATTAAGAAGGCATTAATACATTTTACTAAAACATACTAATACATTACATATTAACTGTAAGTACTATGCGACACAAGACTTTATGCACATTTTTGTACAATTGTAACCTCTCAAAAGTGGGCGTTTGCCTGCACGATGCACTGCACATCCTGAATAAACATAGAGGGGAGTGGTTTCAACATAGTTTCCATGCTTTTGAAAAAGTGACAGAACTAGTATGAAGACAAGCTTCCTTTAGCACTTCCTCAAGCAGATCACTTCCTCAAAGTCATTTTGAGTGCTGTAAACTTTAACGTAAATTTTGCACCCGTTACATTTGTTAACACTGGCGTTGAAAGAGTAAACCGGCTGTGCCTCTGCATGCTAGAAGAAGCTGCTCTGACAAGACAAGTCTTCTGTCCTGTGACGCCTAATAAGGGTCTCTACAGTCCCAAGAGGTGTTAACATTGTGCACAACCCTTCAAACAGTAAGTACACCGCTGTTACAATGACTTTTTGCACCAGAAGTTTATAACTTTTTGCTCTTCTACCTATAGTCACATCTTGTCATTTATCACTTTTACCACTCATTTATTCTCTCTAGCACTTGCCCTACTTTGTACGGTGGTATTTGTTGACAACAAAACCTCAGGTCTACTTTGCCCTAAAGGTTATTACAAATAAAATATTCTAAATTAAAGATGCACATTTCTATTAGAGGATTTTCAGTCCTATATTATTTGTTTTCCTGACTGGAACACATCTAGGTGCATCAGAAGATAATTTGTAGTTGTTTCACAGACAAAAATGAAGAGTTAAAAGTTGTACTGTGGTTAACACTACTGCTTCACACAAAAACGTTGCTGGGTTTTTATTTCTCAGAAATTCCTCGTCTCTTCTTCTTTGGAGTTTGTACAGTATATTCTACTCATGTTTGTAAAGGTGAATTGTTTTTTTTTATTTCCACATAGTGCAAAGACAAGCCATATCAGGTACATTGGAGACTGTATATTTCCCATAGGTGTGAGAGTCTCTATCAGCTGTGATGGACAAGCAACCTATATATTGTATCTAGTGTCCAAAGTCCAATACGTGCTGGGAAAAATGTGCAATAAGTCTCAGATGTGGGCTATTTGTTGTAAAGATTAATAATGTGAAAATGTATACCTTTCAAAAAATAGAATTAAACAACATTCACATAATTTGTTCTTATTTATTACATTACACAATTGCCTAACAATTATGTTTATGCAAATGCAACAACAACAGTTAAGACAACTAAAACAATTCTATTACAGTTAGGGAAAGTTATATTACAGTAAAATAAGTAATTTAGAATAAGGATTAATTAATTTACAAAACCTATCCTAGCATGAATACAGAACTCATCTTGTCTTAATGAGACACTTCCATTTCCCACCCCTTTTTACTAATCAGACTACAGTTTCTACTAATGACTGCTTGTGAACCTTTTATTGTGGAAAAAACAATTTGCCTTTTTGTTAGTCCATTTGTACAATCAATTATCTTACACGATTCACTGTAACAGGGACAATTAAACACTGGAAGAGGAACACTGATAATTTGAGTCTAATGCACTTGTGTTTGTTTAAGCCGAGACAGCGAAACAAATCGGTTGCACTGAAGTAAATGACTAAGTTGGGTGGATACTGTGACTAAATTGGGCGGATTCTAACCGTCTACCTGGACAGGTACGGAGCTCCATCCAACCACAGACACTGAAACTTGAAATTTTAACTCAGTTCTGTTGACAAATAAAGATTAATTTGAGAATCAACCAGTCACTTACTTTGTGTTGCCCATGAGCACTTGTCAGTTATCTTCTACCATGAGCAACTGTAGAGTTGAGGTCATGTTGAGCCCTTTTACAGTGTGGACATTAGCCTTTAGCGATCTCATGATACACTGTAACACAACATGCAACATCAATAACAGTCTTCAGCCATGCTAGTGGCTCTGTGAACCTGTACTTGAGCTAAATGTTGCTAAATGCTAATGTGTATGCTAGCAATGTTAGTGCTAACATGGCAATGATATGGTGGTTATAGTCAGACATTTAATTAAAGTGATAAATGAATTTGCTAAACAGGTACACATGTACTTAATTACTATGTAAAGGAGTAAAGATGGATTGTACTATTTTTTTCCCAAATATGGCAACAAAACAAACTAATAATCTTGTAGAATGATATTATAAATATTCATGCATGCCAACCCTTTTGATTTGTCTTTGATCTGTCCCTCTTCTTTTTAAATTCCGTACTTATACCACATATTTGTCAGCTGTGCCTCTCCTCACGAGCATCATAAGATGGTCCCTTTAACTCAACTGTTGCCATCCTGTGACATCCTGCTTATCCAGGAACACATAATTCACAAGCTGATAAAAGATCAGGTGTATGTGTGATTGGAGCAAAAAACACTTCTGATATGAACAGCCAGGCTCATTCACACCTTATCATTTTGAAAGAGCAACTGCCAATGAGGAAACACCAACACTTAACCAGACCAATGGTGTAACTTCATCACTCATTCAGTAACTCACTAAATGATGGACTTTAGTAGGGCTTGGCCCACTTGCTGCAGTCCAGCCACTACGTCTACAGTGGGTAACATTAAATGCATTTCTAATAAAGGTTACACATTTCTGAATTATGATATATTTTCACGTTCAACCAAAAACCTTCTGTTATCTTTGTAACCACACTTTTTCTACACTTTCACACATTCTCAAAATGCAGAGTCATCCTTAGTCTGCCAAACTTGAAAAAAACAAAAAAACAAGGAAG
>NW_023339762.1:7703287-7704081 GCF_004916995.1 Morone saxatilis | reverse complement strand
CGAGGATGCTCATATCTATATTGTGTACATCTTAAATGCCCTACAGTTAGAAAACGCAGTACATTCCAGTGCAGGTATTTCCCCCAGACTGCAACAGGCCTAAACATGCTTTTTAAAGAAAGGTCCACAATATACACATGAAAAAGTAGCATGAGACTGGCTGTTTCATGTCCATGAGGAGATAGCTGCTCCACTACAACGTTTAAGCGTGAGTTATAGCCCACTAATAACCCTTGTGAACCCTCAAACTACCTCATTATTTGAATATCTCATCACACTGATGTTAGTACACTGACACTGCATGTCAGTGCAGAGCCTTCAGACATGCAAAAGACTGTTGCAATGTTTGGCTGTATACATTCTTCTGACAGAAGAAAAAACAGGAAATTTCGAAACCAACAGTGTTAAATGTGAAACTTTCTCAACACACTGCCAGTCTAGGTTTCTCTTTTCCACAAGTGTCACCCCTACTTTGTACACTTAATCGGAAAACTAATACCAGCCATAATTTGGTCAGATTAGTCTACAAGGCTTCTATTTCATTGGTAGATTGGTAGCCTAACAAAACTACAGAAGCATATTGCATTCACAAAGTATTGGCTTTTCTAACACAATTATGCATTTATAATTATGCCACATAACTACAAACGTGTTCTTTCCAGGCCAGCTCATTTTTCCTTGTTAATTCCTTTCCTTATCCTTTAACATTCCTTGTAATGTTAAAACATTAGAGGGAATTGTAGGTAGGTCCCTTAAGCAAAGCTTACAGCACTGCAAGATTAATGTGCAGAAAA
>NW_023339762.1:7701845-7703271 GCF_004916995.1 Morone saxatilis | reverse complement strand
AAAAAAAAAAAAAAAAAGCCTGCAAAGAAACCCTCAAAAACTTGCTATTGTCACAGTGGAACTTTATGCCTTAAAATAAAATTCATCTTGAGTCTTAAAATCTTTTTTAAAACGTAAAAGAATTTGGTCAAAATTGATACAACTTCTAGTTTTAAGTGCAGAAAATGAAAAATAAAAAATGAAAAATAAAAAATGCCATTAATTTCTATTGAAAGAAGAGAAATTAAATTTGTATTGCTCTCAATCGTATTCTGTCAGTATTATTAGCCAAAAGATATTGGCATCGAACAAATATTCTAAAAACTTATTATCAAATGATTCTACCTGAATAAGAGGATAAATGACTGGATAAAATGGAATTTTTTTCCCTGAATGTGTGAGTAATTACATGTGAGTACTGATTTTGACTTACTGAGAGCGGTGTGTGCGTATGTGTGTTGTGGGGGGATTTGAACTGCACTTTAATCTCCTTAACTTCACTGACCCTCCAGTACATCTTTCATTACAAACACATGTTGCGTGGGAATGTGCTGTGTAAAGCCTCAGAATTATGGCAGTTAAGTTAGCATTTTGGCAGCTTAACACTACTGCAACACCAAACATTTCTCACTTACACTTTTAACCTGCACGGAATAAATCTGTTACTTTAAAACACATGGCTGAATTCTGCTGCTGCTTTATTTATTTTTATTTTTTTCTCTCAATTTGAATCTTTTTCAGATCACTTCCTCTTTTAAACTGATCTCTAGTCCTTTCCACTACCTTCAGTGAGACAATATCTTGTTCTATTGATGGTTTCTGTCAGTGTACTTCCTGGTAAGCTAGAATATGATACTGGGGTTTTCTATGTGTGTTTATCTGCTCTGGCACAGGGCAATAAAATTTGAAGACCTCATAATTGTAGCTAAAATGAAACAAATATTCTTGTATTAGGATTTACCAACTACAGCTAACAATAATCATTAATCTAAGTTCACGAATGTTACTATCCAGTACCGTGTTTTAGCTTTTCAGAAAAAGAGATGAAGCCTCTAAGATACATTGACAAACAAAAGCTAGTGGAAGTGGCTAATGGAGGTTAACCCAGAACTGGTGCAGGACTTTGGCTCTCTGTACAGAAAGCCATGTCAACATACCGCACCGCTTCAGAGTCACTTATTTACTACCTTACTTCGGTTCTGTAGACGCCATAAACTCACTCAGGATCCACCTTTGAGACTCTGCTACTGAACTTTGGATTATTCCTTTGTTAATCAAAATATGGTTTCTCTTGGGTCAATACAGATCAAAATGAAGAGAAGGGACACGCCCCTTTGCAAGCAGCAGTCCACACCCTGCTTTGGGAAAGGTGAGTAAATACTCCAGTGTAGTATGAGCATAGTCTACTCAGGCACATACACAAACAGGGGTCTCAGTAAAAGTAACA
>NW_023339762.1:7691547-7701821 GCF_004916995.1 Morone saxatilis | reverse complement strand
TTATTAAAACATGCATTCATACCACAGTTTAACACACATCTGTTGACAGTGTTGGTAAAGGGAAACCAATCCTCAATCAGTGGTGCTGAACAAGGATTTAACTATACAACCCTACTCAACATTCTTGTTCCACTGTCTTATTATAGTACTAAATACTGGGCAGGAAAATGTTTGAGTGGCATTAGTTGGCAACATGTTATGAAGAGCTACAATGAGCTATATGTACTGTAGTCTGAAGACAATTGTTTGACAAAAGACTAAACTGCCTTGTAGGTGAGACGAATGAAACAGGGAGTAAGTGGGACACTTCTACACTAACCTACATACTTCAAAGTAAATACCGTGACAGAGCAGTAACACAAGCCTTGAATAATAGCTTTGTGAACAGATGGTTGTGTGCCACCCACACATACAGGTTCAACTAGTTCTCTCATGAAATCTATTAATTTTCTCTCTAAGAAGACAGCCACTACTAACGTGAGAGAATGCCTTTCATGATTTTGGATTGAGTTATTTTGGAGTTATTTTTCTCTTAATCCCTCAGCAGATTAAGAAAAGTAAGTATCTCATGTTTAAAGAAAATTAGTTATTCTGCAGTAAACACACTGACTGCAACTGCATAAACAATAACATTTGCTTTTGGTAAATAATGAATAATTCCAAAAGATTGCCTTAGTGAAAACTGTTTACATTCAGTAAATGGCCTTTCTGGTCCAGAAACCTTTCTGGTTCAGTAAGTGGATAGTGGCCAACTATACTTAACTATGTCATTTGGGAAAAGAGTTTTTCAAATGTATCTTCCCAGGGCTTTAATATTACCGTAGAACCATAGTATCGCTTTCCCTCCTTATCTCACAGATAGCTGCTCACATGTTAGCAGCCAGTTGTGACATACCAGCTTGGATTAGAAGCCCCTGTTGCCATGACACTCTCAACACCCTAAAATAGAGATAGAGAGGGACACTCAAGACAGCAACAACTAGCAGCTGCATCATACACACAGGCACTGGACCACATAAACGGCAGAGCAAAGCCTGACTCAGGCAGTCAGAGTGAAAACCCAGAAGAAGAGACGCATCTTAGATCTGAGAAAGATACAGACACCAGACCTGAGAACGGCCTTGACAGTGTCAAGAGATTTCAGCAACACTTTAAAAGTGTTCTGAGACACGACAACAAGTGGCAGACATATGAAAATAGTGGAACCACAAGTTAAGAGTTAGGGAGTCTAGAAGAGACAGAAGCAGCCACGTGAAAGCTGAAATACTTGACTCAACAGGGAGAGACAGAGTGAAACATGGCCAAAATCACAGAAGGTAAGACAGAGCTTCCTCTACTGATTATGGAGCTGTGTAGTAACAGAGATGCAATGTGATGACAATTACCTGTTATTAAGAAGTTAGTTTGAGGTCTAAGGTCTGAGGCAGTGAGATTTGATTTGAAAATTCACTTCCAGATTCTCAGATAAGTATCCCAACTTTTAGCCAAAAGTGACAGCTGAAGCAAAAGGGATTAATATACTATTTAAAGGGAGTGTTGTGAATTTCTGAAGAATTGTATTGATGCAAGAAGTTTTGTGACAAGTTAAGCTACATAATGTTTTTCAAAACAACAGATCAGCATATTAATTGACATTTTATTACATATGTTAGAATACCCTGCTGACATACCCAGACTGCTTTGTGTAGATCAGGTTTCTATAATGGGGAGGATGTAGGTCAAGGTCATCATAGAGGCTCAGCTGTTCTAGTAGGGAGAATGTACACATCCTGAGAGGCTCGTCAGGAATGACTCCTACAGAAATGTTCTTGCCGAGGTGCAACGTGAGGGCAATGTTAATGGTGTCACATGTGAAGGCGCCAAGATTGCTTAAAGTTTTCAGACTGATAGGGTTGCATGTAAACCACATAGCATGATGAGTCTGCAGCAGAGAGGTTTGCTACTTGATACAATGGTACAGAATATCCTGTCTTGTACTTGTTGATTCAAATACCTCCACAGGAATTGATGCTGGAACTGGCCAAGTGACCTACACTGGCTGCAGCATTAATATTATTAGTAACAGTGATGACATGGCCATCAGAATAGCCAAACATCTCCAGTACTGATGGGATGTTGGACAGCAACAGTAGTTTCACACCAGAGAGATTAAGCAAGCAAGCAGAGCTATCTAAAACCAACCCTGCTGTCCTTCATCTAGTCTGATCACAATGTGAATTCACAGGGTCTCAAGTTTAAAAATAGGACCCCAAGTTCATGCCATGGGTATGTATGAGAATCGGGTCAATAGAAATAAACATTACTGTTTTCCAACCAAAAGTTCCAGAGAACCAAAATGATGGTATGCTAATAGTTCTGACCACAAAGGGACAGACATTCCTTTTCCATTTAGAGTAAAAGCTGGAAAAATGGGAATCATGCATGCATCATCACAGTACTTATATACAGATTCCTTGGGAATGTTTACTTTGCTTACTGTTCCCAAGTGGATCTGGTTTAGAGTTTCTGCAAAAACACTAACTTATAGAGTGAGTTGTTGGGAAAACATTTTGATTAACTTTAAAGATTACCATGGAAAAATGCAGCAACAATGAATAGCATTAAAACTCAATATAAACTCAACTGTCAACCAAACTTCTATAAATCATGCCCCAATAGAGCATTAATGCAGATACATTACAAAACTCAAACGTTATATAGCACCTATACTGCATGATAATATCATGCTATTGGATTCAAAGCAACTAGACTGACTTAAAAATGATCGCACTATGTTCCACATCAAACTAAGCAGTGATGCACCGGCAGACAAATAACACTGTGAAAGCAAGATCTTTGCACGTTTTCTGTTTTGTCTGTGTTGCATACCATTCCTAGTGCTGCGTAATCCCAGAAAAAGTTACCCTTAGCCCCCCAGAGGGTTCTGAGGTCGGGCTCACGCCACGGCAATCTCTGACACCCGTGGCAATGATTTAGTGTGTTTACTGTAACGTGCCTGACACGTCGGCAGAACACTTGAGACACGTTTACTGGTGTGACTTAAGAGGAGGCGTTGCAAAATGTGCCAAGTTCATCCCTTAACCCCACCACCCCCTAACTCTAACTCATCGCAGGTCTCATGTTTACCTTCCCGGTATTTGTATTTACTGCCACCACTGAGATAATGTTATTTCTGCTTTAAGTGCTTCCATATTTCATCACATTTATGAGATGAAATATAACATGTTAGCAAGTTGCTCAGATTCTAAAACCATGTTATTACACTGAAACTGTAATCCCAGTCTCAAGTACACAGACCACAACATAAAACTACTTCAGTAACTACTAATAGCTGCTGTGAGTAACTAAATCCCCAGTGATCATAATTATCCTGCAATATCACAATAAAGCAAGCATGTACTTTCTGTAATTGAATCTTTGCCCAGCACCAGTGAAGGAGAGTTTGTTGATTTTCTACTTTCTGCTAAATTCCCCACCTACTGAAGTGGACCAGCAACATAACTGACATTTTAACTGTCAGGACTTACCTTTTTGAACCCAACCCAACCCAAAACGATCCACTACACCTCAAATCTTTCTCAACTCACTCAGAAATACCACGGCTTTTCCCAAGAATGTCAATGAGTGAGGTGGATGAGAAGGTACGTCTGCGAGCAGAGAGGGTCTACGCCTCTGCCCTAAAAGGGGAAGACACCAAGGATGCTCTGGCAATGTTCACTGTGCCGGAGGACTGTCCCATCGGTCTGCATGAGGACAGGGAGCGAGCGATGCAGAAGGAGCTGGCTGAGCTGCAGTCTCAGGAGTCTACCAAGAAGTAGGAAATTATAATATGTTTGATACAATATCAGGGATGCATTGATTGGGAAATTCTGGGTTGATACCAGTGCTCAAAATAACAATTTGGCCTTTAGCCGACATCAATGTTTTTGTTATTTATTCACTCTTATTCACCCTACTCACCAGTACCGATGTTCAGCCGATATATTTGTGTATTCCCTTAAAAAAAATTGTCTTACTGCACTGCCCATTTTTCCAAGAAAACCAAAGAAAATACTACCAATTTTCTTGCAGTGGACCTAAGGCAGATGTGAGCTTTTAGGGTTTGTCTGGAAGGTAAACCTTGTCCTCTCTGATGTGTCACTAGGAAGAAGAGTTTCATGTTGAAGCGCTCGCAGTCGGTATCTTTGCAGTTACCCGTCACTGCTAAATGGGCCCAGTCTATGGGGTCTTCAATGCTCTCCCCACCCACACCTGAACCTGACCTCCCAGAGGGCTTTCCAGACTTCCAGAGAGTAACCATCAGTGGAGATTACTGTGCAGGGGTAAACAGGATTAACACTCCAGCACTTTGCTGCTTAACTAAACAGAATATGAACTGTAGCTTCACACATCCCCTTGCACTATACCATCATTAAAAGAAGTGGCTGTAAGCAAATAAAGTAAAAAACAGACAAGATAACAAGACTAAAGTATAGCCATAGTAGAGACTCAGAGAGGCTACTATGGTCATTTCACACCAGTTATTTTTAGATTCCAGGTGTTGCCATCAAGCTGACGTAAGGCAACACCAGAAACAGCATGCATTAGCTATGGACCGAAGTTTCAATGAGTTATTACAATTCTAAAAGTGCATTTAAAGTCATACTTTGTTTTTAAAATAATTTCTTGCAAAACTAAACACTAAAACTTTTCCATGACCTTTTCAGATCACAGTTGAGGATTATGAGCAGGCAGCCAAAAGTATCCTTGGGGCGCTGTTCATCAGAGAGAAATACTCCAGGTTGGCCTATCACCACTTCCCCAGGACCACTGCCCAGTTCCTCCGCAATGCCGAAAATGAGAAATGGAGGGAGGAGGATGAGGTTTTGCCAGGTAGGGGCATTTCGAAAACATCCCCAGTTCCTTATTGGAAAAATTCTACAGGTTTTGTTTTTTTCTTTCTAGTCAATACATTTGCGAAGAGGGAGGAGCCATTTTGGGAGCCCCTGGTTTAGTTTTTCCCCATAGGCAATGTTACGTGACTAAGTTGGAGCACTTCTACAGCTTGGATGGACATTAAGCACTTCCAGTTAAATCATCATTACAAAATATTAAGAAATGTGTCAGAAAATATCTGCTTTTTCAATAAATTGAAGTTACAAGCCCAACTATGGCAATGAAGAGGTTTAAATTCCTACTGCTCTGATGTGCCAGACAAATCACAGACAAAACATGGTTTCTCTGAAACAAAGCAAATAACTGATAACTGATAGCCATAGTATAAAATCTCATCTCAGTCCCACATTTCTAAGTAACATTGAGTATATAAAATGCAATGGGGAAAAAACACTACAGGAACCAGCAGCCCATCCCAATTTGAAACTTTATTAAGGGTTATGTACTTCCATGCTAAACCAATACAACTGTAGCTGTTCCTGCAGCTCAAACAACCAACATTACACTTGTATCTGGGTAAGGAACAAACACAGAGGATACAGTAGGTAGGTACGGTACCGGGGTAACTGAGGAAAAACTGTTTAGGTCCTGTAATGGAAAAAATGGAATACTGGTTTGGCTGTCAGTAAGCTATGATTAGCTGACATAATGAAGACAACTGTCTGTATGTGGATGGCACTCTCACATCCAAGGTTAGCAAAACAATTCAGGCTGAGAGCAGAAACAAGCAGAGACAATATAAGAGACTGATAAAGTACCTGCTATTTACACTAGAGTAGTAAAAAGAAAGCTCTTCAAATAAAACTAATGAAACTATTGCAACAATGATTTGATGTCAAGGGTTAGGGATAATATATCCTGTTTCCATTTTGTTACCTAATACCTAAATGTGTGTCAACTATTCTCTACGCCTATTTTTAAGACCTCTCTGTGTGTGTATCAGAGGTAGTGTGATGAGTGTGTGAGCCAAGGTCGAACTTTCCCTGACAACACATAGATACAGGCTTCCAGAAGCTTCTCCTGAATGCAATACAGCAAAAAAGAGGTAGAGACAATGTGTGAGATTGGTGGTAAGACTTACAAGGCAAATTAATTACATTTGGTTAAATTAAGGTAAAGATTGTGATGTTTTTAAACATATGAAGTGAATACAGTAAGTTTAAAAGCTCAAAGGGTCATAGGAAATAGTTTATAAAGAATAATGCTCTAAAACACTCTAGAAAGCAAACAGCACTCTGCATAGAAAATAAAGAGGAACTGCTTTATCAGCTCTAACAATGACTAGTAAAAGATTAAGCCACGACTGATATTAGTTTAGAATAAACAGGGTACAGACTGGATAGTTTAGCGTTATCAACAGGGTAACCATTTTAATCACCTAATGAACGAAGCCTACAGTAACTCAAACTTCAGGAACAAAATTTGAAGACGACAACGACATTATCTATATATCAATGGTTGAGTCTTCATGAAAAACTTGTTAGTGATAGAGCAATACTCAAATGTCACAAAGCTTATGCGGCATGTAGTGTAAAAGTACAGTCCATTTACCATTCACCTTGTGCAATAAACAATGACTGGGTGCAAAACATAAGGTCCCATGCATATAATGGATTCCATTTTTAATTGTGCAACAATACTCTTATTTTTGTCTATTATCTATTTTATCATGGTAAAATATTGATTATAATACACAATTTATAATCCTGATAACGTAAATACAGTCTCTGAATATTTTCTCATGAGGTTAGGATACTGTTTTTGTCCATACAACTCAGTCATGTTGTAACGTACACGCTATAGTTTAAATGACTAGGATTATCGCTCATTTGCTGTTTTGTTTATTAACTCCCATCATCTGTAGACATCTGGCCTTTCCCTCATGAAGGGGAGGACCCATACTCTTTGGAGGGCATTCCTGAGGACCTGAACTACGAGCTGCAGATGAAGGATGGCATTGTTCATGTTTACGACAGTGCCGAGGCCCTCAAACAACAGCAGCCCCACAGCCTTCCTTACCCTGACATTGAGACCTTTGCCATAGACCTGAGCCATGTCCTCGCAATGATAGCTGACGGTCCAACGTGAGAACACAGATATTTTGCTATATTCTTAACAACAATAGGTCAAATGGTACATTTTGCACCGTTTTTAAACTTATATTTCATAACTAGTCAGCAAGGTGGTGCTGAAAACTAGTTTTTAAAAATGACATCTCTTATTTCCCTATATGTTTGCTGATCTTATGCTGTGTTGCCTCACAGGAAAACCTACTGTCACAGACGGCTGAACTTCTTGGCCTCTAAATTCTACCTTCATGAAATGCTGAACGAAATGGCCGAGCTAAAAGAGCTGAAAGGTGTTTCCCACAGAGACTTCTACAACGTCAGGAAGGTGGGCTGGTATTTTTCCATCTTATTTAGTAAGAACTCTGTATCATAATTATGTAATACAATTAATATGGCCAACACTGCTTCAGCCTGAGCTCTGGGGCTGAAGGGCTGTCTCACTACAGCAGAAGTTATTTTTAACTTTACGGTCTTCAGTCTAAATAAACTTTATGGATCCAGTGTAACTTGTCCGTTTATGTCAAACACAGGTGGACACCCATATACACGCTGCTGCTTGCATGAACCAGAAGCATCTCCTGAAATTTATAAAGACCACATACCAGACAGAGGCAGACCGCGTGGTCTTGGAGAAGGGAGGTCAGAAGATCACACTCAAGAAAGTCTTCAGCAACCTTAACATGGACCCCTACGACCTGACCGTAGACTCTCTGGACGTTCACGCTGTAAGAACAGATTCATCATGACTGTCAAAGTTCTGAAAAACTGAAACAATTCCAGTAACATTTCTGTCAGACATGTTTACCGTGTATAGATTATTTAAAAAGACAATATTCTTGAAGCAATTGAATCAGGTAACCACATAATAACTCCATGTGCCTGCCAAGAAGCAATTTGTCTTTTTCAAATAGCTGCAGCTTATTTCACTAACCTGTGCTTATTGACACAAGGATGCAATTATGGGCGTTCATACATTTCATATGGTGTTATGCAATAATTTTCTATGTTCCATGCAAGGTCCTCTTAATGTGTAATCTGAAAATAATCAATATAGTCACTTTGTTGGAATGAGAGTGCGCTCATCAGTACAGAAGATTCACACTTTCCCTCCTAGGGAAGACAAACATTTCATCGGTTCGACAAGTTCAACTCCAAATACAACCCTGTGGGAGCCAGCGAACTGCGTGAGATTTACTTGAAAACAGACAACTACATCAAAGGGGAATACTTTGCACGTCTCATCAAGGTGTAGTATAAGTTCAATTACTAATACCATGCAACATCTTAAAAGGGAAACCAACAAATTTTGAAAATTATTAAAAACTCAATTAGTGCATGGGTGCAATAAGGGCGGGTAGGGCCTTTTGCTTCACAAATGTAGGCATGTTGGAGTAGAGCATTTTGCCTTAAAGGCAAAATGCTCTTCTCCAACATGCCTACATTTGTGTAGAATAGTTTATTTTCAGTGTATTTTCTGGAGATATAGCAAAGACTTGATGATAACTGTTTAAAAAAAAAAAAAAAAAGGTGTAGATGCCTTGCACCTACTGGTGGTAGACAACTAATAATGTTACAATGTGGTATATTCAATTTCTTTCATGTCTAATGTTTCTTTTGGAGCACAAAGAACACTTGGTATTTAGAAAGAGCGCAGATGTGACAGAATTATATGTTACAGTGTGTCACTTGCGCCTTATCAAGAAACACCTCCTGTGGTGTGGCGTCTGTTTCAGGAAGTGGCTAAAGAGCTGGAGGAGAGCAAGTACCAGCACGCTGAGCCCCGTCTGTCGATCTACGGCCGCTCTACCAGCGAATGGGAGAGCCTGGCAAACTGGTTCATCCAGCATAAGATCCACTCACCCAACATGAGATGGATGATCCAAATTCCTAGAATCTAGTAAGTGCTCAGTGGAAGCTGAGGCAGCAAGCATATTCCTTACAGTAAGTTATCTTAACACAAAAGGGCCTGAGTCCATTAAATGTGATGGTAAGAAAGACATTTGGAAAAAAGCAACATGACACCAAGTGTTGCAAAATTATTGTTGCCATGATAGTAAGCCATAGGTTACTAATAAACTCATTCATTCAGGTAGTTTATTTAGGATTATTGTTTTTGAATTAAAAATCACCATATCTGTGTTAAATATTGAAATGCTAAAATATTTGTGTTTATTGTATGAGCACAGGAGCTGATTTGATTCCTTTTGTCTTACAGTGACATCTTCAGGTCAAAGAAACTAATACCACACTACGCCAAGATGCTGGAGAATGTCTTCCTTCCCCTCTTTGAGGCTACAGTCAACCCGCAAAAGCACAAAGCATTACATGTGTTCCTAAAATACGTAAGTACTTTTATGAAGGGCGGAATCTCTAACAAACAGGACAGTTTCCTTCATACCTTTTTGATATATATATATATATATATATATATATATACAAAACTGATATAGATACATGCATCATTGTGTATATTAGTAGTAGTAGTATATATTTGTTTTGCAAATGTGCTAATGTTATCTCTGTTGTGTTGTAGGTAACAGGATTTGACAGTGTGGATGACGAGTCCAAACACAGTGACCACATGTTCTCTTACAAAAGCCCGAAGCCTGAGGCGTGGACCACAGATGACAACCCTCCCTACACCTACTACCTGTTCTACATGTATGCCAACATCATGGTGCTCAACAACCTGCGCAAGTAAGTCCTACACGTTTGTGCATGCAACAAGAGTGGTTTTATGCCAATAAATTCCAATTCAATTAACTCCTCGGTTAGGTTACTTGCCGCGTATAAGAAAGTCTTCATGGTTGTGTACATGATTTGAATAGGGAGTCCCATTCATCTTGTTTTTCACAGGCTAAAAGGTAATCACAGGCCAGACAAACATGTTCACACATAGGTAAATTCAGTTTCCAGCCTGACCTGCATGTCATTTGCATCTGTAATAAAGCCTGCCAGCCACTGCTAAATGATTCCAGAGTCCAAACTATAAAACTTGTTGCGCACAAAAATGGCACATGTACGGGTATGTGCACAGAATAAAGTTTATATTAGCACGTCTTTTACCTACATATTTATTTATGTATTTATTTCAATAGCCACACACTCATGAAGATGTTTCACACAGAGACGAAAGCCTTCAGCATTCACATTCATCACAAGCACAGGCAACAGCAAAGAAAGTGCCACATTGTTATTCTTCTTTCGTGGCCTAAAACTAAGGCTAAATAGACAGCTTCAATAGTACATATTATTATTGTTATTATTATT
>NW_023339762.1:7691279-7691447 GCF_004916995.1 Morone saxatilis | reverse complement strand
TATTATTAATATTATTATTATATTCCTCTCTCCTCCACACAACACTGGGACACCTGCCCACGTTGTTATTTCTCAGGTTCACCCTGAACACAGCTGATATGCTCTCTGTCCCTCTCTCTTTTATACACCTGACTGATTTGCTCACTACCTGCAGTACACACACACACA
>NW_023339762.1:7683544-7691245 GCF_004916995.1 Morone saxatilis | reverse complement strand
ACACACACACACACACCCATAGCTCTGTCCAGGTGAGTGTGTGACATCCACATATGATTGCATACAGTCACAGACAATGCAGCAGGTAATGCAGAAACGTAACTCATTGGTTTCAGTAGCAGAATGACAGGAGCAGTAACTAGGTTACCGGAGTTCACTCGTTGTCATTGACGACGCTATGTTACGTCCGACGAGCTTGCTTGTTGTTAAGCTTAGGCTGCTTGTATTTACATGTTTGTAGTGGTTTAATTTCACAACAGTGACAAACAATGCGGAGTGTAAACACTCGTTACCTGGCCGTCACCAATGGCTCCGTGCTGCTCCGCGGAGCCTGCGCAGTGGGTGGCTGCCAAAGTCATGACCTCTGCTTGGTTTTAGGGTTAGACATAATGAGTGAGACTGGTCCGCGCTACGGTAACAATGTCAGGGTCAAACAGCCTGGGAAATATCGCCAAGAGGCCGAGGATTAAAACTCAAATGCAGTTTTACATGAAATAGGAAACACAGGTGTTACCAATGATACTAATTAAGGTTATAGGATCATATTTTCACAAGAGTTACACAGATCTCATAGAAAGACCCAAAACTCTATTGGATTACCTGTGAATGAAAACACTCAAAGCTGGTAGAAATGACTTGTTATCGTTATTGGTTCTTTGGTGAGGAAATGCAGTACAAAACCTGTACTATAATGGATGTTTGTATTTGTGTAGCTGCTTCAGTTCATGGGCCCAGTAAGACCTACACACAGGAATACAACAGTAACCTGTTTCAGCTGGGCATTTCAAAAAAGTATCAACAAATGGCAATAATATTGCAAAAATGAAGGCTGACAAGAACTTTATAGAAATGAACCTTGCGTATTGCTGTATGGTTTACTGTTATTACATGCTATGATTATTTGTCCCTCCATAGGGAGCGAGGACTGAACACTTTCCAGTTCCGTCCCCACTGTGGCGAGGCCGGCTCCATCACCCATCTGGTTACCGCCTTCCTCACCGCTGACAACATCTCCCATGGACTCAATCTCAAGAAGGTGCAGTCCTGGATTCAAACTTGATACTTAGTGTTTCAGATACCTCAAGGTGCTGAAAGATATATTGTAAACATATAATGACCATCACTATAGTTTATGAATGCTGTAACTGGCCGAAAATGAACGAAAACGATGATAGAAATGTTATTATTGTTTATTAAAAGCCTATTATTGTTTCAACTCCTCCCCAGAGTCCAGTGTTGCAGTACCTGTACTACCTGGCCCAGGTCCCGATCGCCATGTCCCCACTGAGCAACAACAGCCTGTTCCTGGAGTACTCCAAGAACCCTCTACGAGAGTTTCTGCAGAAGGGCCTGTGTGTGTCGCTGTCCACTGATGACCCCATGCAGTTCCACTACACCAAGGTCAGAACCACAGGAACAAGAATGGAAATTACCATTTATTTTCCTCACTATCAAAATGTTGTCTTGGTGACACAATGCACAAGCACTCTGGTCCCAAGCCGGAAGGGCATCTGTAAAAAGCCTGAGAAGCTGCTCCCAGTTGAGCATCTGGAACCTGAGAAATTCAAATATTTTTGCTCGGTAAATGACTAATAAATAGCTGCCAGTTATTTTTCTGCCAATCAACTGTACTTCACACTACAATGGTTAAATATTGTCCACATGTGTGCCGAACTGTGGGATCGCACGGATCATGGATCAAATATGTTCCATTACACCACTATCCAATTTTAAAGTGAAACACATTTTACACTTGCTCCTAAAATTTACATTATCTCAAAAAACATCTTTGGGAACAATGAATCACAAATGTTCCACTGAACCCTTTCAGGAGGCCTTGATGGAGGAGTATGCCATTGCAGCCCAGCTGTGGAAGCTGAGCACCTGCGATCTGTGTGAGATAGCCAGAAACAGTGTGCTGCAGAGCGGACTCTCACATCAGGTAAAGTCCAACTCTTTTGCCCAATCGGTTGCATCATTGGCTTTTTTAGGGCTGGAAGAAATTCATACGACTGTCCTTACATATTTCCCCATCTCACTTCTGACAAGACCAGTTAAGTGCAAAACTTTGCCCTACTTAACGTCAATGCACAAAACCTTTCCCCAACTGTGCAAATTACTGGTCAAAGAAGAGTCCCAGCCTCAGTTAAATAAAAAGTCCATAAAATCCTGCCTCCATCCCTTCAACTGTGTCCAGCGACGTTACTATAATAAAGGGAACAGTTTATGAAACCTTGTGCCGAGGCTCATATTGTGTCCTAATTACTGAATGACTAAATGATTCAGCCACACAGTAAGCTGAACAAGTAGTTGGAGAGCTTGTCCATAAAGAGAAAGGTTAACAATTTAACAACACAATTGTTACCATCAGCCATATCCCACGTTAGGGGTCACTGAACCCCTACCTGAAAAAGAGCCACACTGAAAAGATTATCACATCTGCAATATCTGCTCAACATTTTTTTCTTCTTCTATCTTTTCACCCACAGGAAAAGAAACACTTCATTGGTCCCAACTACCGACAGGATGGACCGGAGGGCAATGACATTCGGCGGACAAACGTGGCACAGATCCGCATGTCTTACCGCCACGAGACTCTGTGCAATGAGCTCAGTTTTCTCGTGGACGCAGTGAAGGCAGATGTTGGCACTAGCATACCTGAGTGATTGACCACGGCAGCACAAACTGTGCCTGAATATATCCTCAGAGATGAAGGGGCATAGGTTAGACGGCACATGCATGCAATTTTATTTTTTTTCCTGACCCAGATTTTTTTTAAAAGGAGGTGCTTATCATTTTGTTAATCTGGGTGCAAGAATCTGGCCTACTTGTTGCAGCATTATAGACTTGTATGACTGTATTCAATGCTGTATGTATGGACTTGCCATTCACTGTGTGCCTAATTTCCCAGAGATAGAGGTTTATTTTCTTTTAAAGTGTGCTTGTGGGTTTGCATATATGAAAGGGCGTTAGCCACAAAGCCCAATATAGAGGTAGAACATAAAATGATTTACACTTAAAAAATGGTTTCTTACATTTGTAAAGCAGGTTCTGCTTGGTGATTTGTTTTTATGTCACTTGCATATATGCATGTTACAAAGGATTTTATGTGGACTAATAGGTCAGAAATGAAGTTGAAAAAAGAGGGGAAAAAATATGATTTTACTGCCAGGTCAGATTTGCCTTTCTCACACTAAACTGAGTCAATTGCATACATTTGTGAATGAGAGGCCAGGCAAGTATTCACAAAGACAGGTGCAGGGGTCATTGAGCATTGTAGTTTTGTGAGAGCTTTGTGGTGATATCAGTATCACAAACTCCAGATCACAACTGGGGAAAGACTAGGATTTATTTTCTTTTTTATGTTTATCATTTTTTGATAAATTTTTCATATGTAAATAAAGGCTGCAGAACAGTCAAAGCTTTTTTGTTTTACTTGTTTTATTTCATATAAATGTCTGAAAATAAGCAGAATTTCTGAAAAGGCCAGTAATACACTTACATACATGGAGATGCCCACTTTAATGTTAGTGAGTTGTTGATAGTCACCTGTTGTCTGCAACGTACAAGAGGGAAGTTTGAACTCCATCGACTAATTTCCCCTTTAAAACTTTTATGATCAGAGTGGTAATTATCAGTTTCATTACAAGTGCTTAGTTCCTACATCGATTAATGATTCCATCATTTCAATATTTAACTGCATCCTTTTAAAACTGAAAGGGTAAAAATGCTAACTTACGGGGAAAATGTCACTTTATGAAGGATGTTTGTCAGCAAGTAAAAGCATGAAAAACTACAAAAGACTCTTAAGTGTGTTCTTTGTAGAGATGAGCGAGTACATCGTTATCTGTACAGGCCTGGAATTGTCTCATGTTTTAGGGCAAGGCCACTTTTGCCTTTGATAAATATATGCACTGCACCTGTGTGTTACCGGTCAAAACCTCCCCTTTAATAAAGGTGGAGCTGTTCTTGTAATTTCACCATTTCTGCTAATACCTTCTTCCTACAATGACGTCCCTTTGGTGGACCCATCAACCGGTTTTAAATCAATTCAAGAGACACTGGGAAGTGATTTCCATCTTTTTTCAATCCAACATGATACAAAGTCAAAGTGCAAAAAGTGAGTTTATCTTTATTAAGGATAATACAGCAAGGATCAATTTATTTTTAATACATCTACTTCCATTTGGTAAATTTACATACAATGTGCATATGTAGGATCAGATGCTTCAAAGTAAGCTAGAATGAAAAGTGACCTTGGAATTATATGGAACATTTTCTCATTTAAATATAATTTATTATTTAATAATAACAATAATAAAACTTTGTTTTATAAATTTTGAATGAACCAAGCAGTAATAAAGTTTCCTACTACAGCACATTTGTGGTTGTGCCCGGTCTCAACTGCTGTCAGAGGGTTACAGTGTCAGACAATATTTTATCAGACAATAAAATCATCTGTTGCTGTAGTGCACAAACACCAAGAAAGCTACGGTGAGGTTTCAAAGTGAGATTTTTCTGTATGGGCAACCAAAACGTATGAATTAATTTTGGTCGAATTTAAATGAATGTTTATGATATATTAAATAAACATTAATCAAATATATTTTCAGGAAATTAACATGTTCAGTTAAACCTAAATGTAATCAAATGTAAAACTGATTAACTTGCTGAATGTCAGAAATACAAAATGACTAGCAATAAACTAGCATTCTATATCATTATAACTTTAAACTGTAAAATAAATATTTATCACTAATGCTCATTACATGTTCACATTGTATGAAATACTTCAGCATGGATGCTCATAAATCACAACCAGACAACTAAACGTGCTGCCTGTGATTTATGTGATCTGAAAATAAGACCAGAAATACTTTTTTTCTGGTATTCTTTAATTCTGCAAGAGTTTGCTTTTAACTGAAAAGCTGCCTATCTCAATAAATTAGTTATCTGTAGTCGTAGGCCAGACGAAGCGGAGCACAGCAAAGACAGGACTGGTTGTTTTGGTGTGTGTGTGTTTAAACTACAGTACTTCTCAATAAAATTATGGTAAATTAAAAAAATATATATAAGTAAAAAGATGAGAACAGCATTGATGACACAGTGGTTATTTTCAACAGTGAAAAAAACACACCACAGCAAGCAAAGTCATTAAAATCATATAAAACTATTTAGTCCTGTACACCCAAAAGACTATCAGTGACAATGTCAGTTTCTGATATCACATAACACGGCTCATAGGGCATGTCATGTGGGATATAAACATGCAGGGTTATATTGCACAGACTACAGAACAGCTTTACAGGTGGAAAATAAATTTGGTTCTACAGTTTGACTCTGACAGATACTCTGTCTTAGATTTGCACTTGAAGCACAAGGAAATAAGCTCAGTCACCCTTCTGCCAAAGAATTATATGAAAAGGTTGCTAACACTCTTGTACCTGTCTTTTTAAAGAGAGGGCTACAGCCAGCAACATGTTAGCTTAGCAAAAAGACCATAAACATCTAGCCTTGGTCTGTTCAAATATAACAATATCCACTGGACAGCACCTCTAAAGCTCACAAATTAACACGTTATATGTTTTGGTTCTGGTTAAACAAACAAGGAATAACGTGTTAATTAGTGAGTCTTTGTGCTATGCTAAGCTAACCGGCTGTAGCCTTACATTTCACAGACGGACATGCAAGTGGCATTGATCTTATCTCATATAACTCTACCCCAAACAGTGAATAAAGGGAATATTTCAAAATGTTCAACTATTCCTTTAAACTTCACTATTATGAGTTATGAATTATGAGCCTTAACAACCCTCTCTGGATACAAGGGCTCACCTCCTTTGTCTCAGCTCTCATTATATTAAAATGAAAGGCAACTTAAAGGACCAGTGTGTAGGATTTAGTGGCATCTAGTGGTGAAGTTGCAACCATGTGAATAAATAAACCAGCCTTCCAAACGTGTAGCAGAAACTACGGAGGCTGGGAAACTCACAAAAAAACACCCCATCTAATGGGGCTGACACCGTCTGGTCGATTGGTCGGTTGATATATGATATATTTGTCCGACCTAGTTCTCATTGGTCGAACAATGGCTGGTGTTACTTTCATAAGGAGAAAAGCATTTCTTAATCCATTGTTTTCAGGGAAGGACAGATATAAGCAGATCTGACTGGATATTCTGTTGCATTTCTGCCATCTACTGGCCTAAATGTTACACACTGGACCTTGGATAAGGATTCCTATTATAAAGTGCCTGGTTAATCCCAAAACAGCTCTTCTTCTCCCATGTTGATTACATTAACCCTAAATTACTGTAAGACCTGTACTTTTGGTTATGGTGTTAAATGAATAGATTATGATTTAGCATATTACATATACTGACTTTTCAATTTAAACAACGCATTCCTATTCCCATAAAGCACCCTATCTACATCACTTGGGTTACAAAGAGCATCCTGGGATGTTTAGGACTTACAGTAAAAGAAACAAGGTTTCATTTTCTGACCCTGTCACTAAGAACATAAGGAGAAGGAAACCCTGCTGGTTTCTTTTGCCTTGTTAGCTTTTCAGGAAAAAAGTGAGATTTTGTGTTTCAACATGTAAAGTCTACTTAGTACAGGTCAGTTTCCCATTTCATCTAATTGGCTCAGTGTGCTGTGTGTGTTAAGGCCTGTGTGGGTGGCCTGCCTCATCAGCCAAGTTGAGGATGTAGCCAGCTATGTCGTCCTCTGTGGGGAAATCAGACATTACCCACGATTCATTGGCAGCGGTGACCTGCAGGCGACATATCGGACAGTTTCGGCTCTGCCCACTCCTGCAGAGACAGAGTGTGTGATAATTACTGTTAGCGTCCGTTCATATCATGAGTGTTTAAACCTTTTCTGTGACAAGAAGGGTTATTGAAACAAATTCTAGCTTGGTCCATCATCTTACCACTTATCAATGCACTTCTGACAGAAGCTGTGAGCGCAGGGCAGGATAAGGTCGGCCTTTCCGTCCATGCAGATACAGCACTCCTCCTCATCAGTCAGCTGCTTCACTCTGCACGGGCACACACACAGAAATGAGGGTTGAATTGCACTGCTTCTGCCTTTGTGTAGCCGGTCAAATAATCCCCTTTTTTAAACATCTGTACAGGCATATTCCATAAGTGTTTATTCATACACCATCAGCTTGTCCATCTACATTATAGACAGCGGCCTACACGCACCTACATCAATTATTAACTTGCATGCAAACAAACAAACAAACAGCTCAATGTTACGCTGCTTAGCGGTCAAAAAACTGCTTCCTGAGCACACATACCATTTCATATACACACACACACACACATACTAATGAACCAAATACAAAAATGTGCTCCAACACTGATGCCATGCAATCAAAGGATTTGCCTGAGAAAAATATCTTTCAGTAATATAAAATGAAAATTTTAAAATGATCCCCTCATCATCCCTGAGCTCCTACTGCAGATGTGAATTCATCCAGGGGGATAAACAGTCATTCTCCTGCAAAATAACTTATATAGCTTGAGGGACATTTAACTATCCTTTTTCTTGTACTGACACCTGTAGCAAAAAAACTTCAAACAGCATAGATGGATTTTTCTGGCGACTTGAGGGCTGAATCTGAAGACACAGCAATGACATATTACCACCCGTATAAAGTTGTTATGGAGAATGTGTTTTGGAGTTACAAATC
>NW_023339762.1:7679181-7683500 GCF_004916995.1 Morone saxatilis | reverse complement strand
AATACAATACTCCAGTATCGCTAGACGTAACTTCGGTGTGTGTATCTGCTAATTGTGCTAAGTAGGTAGTGTGCAGTCAGTCAATTGTGGCTGTAAACATTAAAAAATGAAAACAGGCTACAAAGCTTTAATAATTATCTTCAGGTTTGTCACTGTGAATGGCCCATTTCACATTACCCATGGTCATTTGATCAATAAAAATACTGATTAGTTCAGCTCTATTTGGAATCATTATGACAGTTTCCTGGACATTTTTTTTTTTTTTTGCCTTTTAGGAGACCTACAGTGGTATATTAAATGTATCAAGAAATGCATTCATCACCACATTTAAGGCCTGGTATGAACACAAAATGTCAACAAAACTGTGACTTTCCAATTAAAAGCATTCCTAAATTTAAAAACTACTCATAGGGTCTTCTATGTTCCCTGTCTGAGGGACTACTTCATGTGCACCTACCTGCCCATCCACATGCTGGCCTGGCAGGAGTCTGTAGAAGGGAGCTGGGCAGACGGGCCCTCGGTGGCGCCCTCTGCAGACAGCACCTCAGCAGCCTGGCTGGTGATGTCACGGTACAGCTGGATGAACTGGTACAGGTTCATGATGCGTGATGCTTCCATCATGCCACTCTCCTTGTTGATCTGGGAGCAGGCAAAGGTAATCACATGACTCATACGACACACATGGTATAGCATGCTGTTCACATGTAGTCACAAGTCTACACTGTTCTAAAATAGTTGGGCTTAACCAGTGCAGGTTTCTGACAATCAATACAAGTGTTCAGTTCAATCTTTAAATCTGGTAATATCTATGTTTAAACATTTTCTAAAATAGCATTTGATCATCCTGGAACAGTAAAACATGGCCACAGCCAGTGTAGTATTAATTAGGAGTGGAACAAAACTCATAGTTCAGTTAATCTCCCAGTTTTGGTTCCGTTTGGTATTCAGTCATAGCTGCCATGTAAATTATCCTTCTAGTGCTGCACAAACTCAACAATGTGTTTCCCTTCAAATTTAATTGCACAGTAACTCAAGCACAACAGAGTATGGGTGGAATACTGAGGGAACAATATGCAATATTTCTGCCTGCAATAACTTAATTCCCCTCCATGGAGAAACACACTGAGTCACAAGCCCCACCAACAGAGGGAACATATTTAATAGGGAAAACAACATCAAAGGCGTGGACAGGTGCCTTTCTTGGCATGTGATGTGTGCAAAAGGTTCTTTGGTCTCACCTTGGTACAGAGGACCCTGACTGCCACCTTCCACAGGGCTGTGGCATCCGATCCTGGCTGCACCTCAAACAGCAGGTGCTTCTGCTGTCCAGCAGCGAGCCTGGCAGTACTGAGAGAGATCCAGCAGAGGAGGGACGGCATGTTCAGCTCGAGAAAGCATTGTTTTTACGGTACAGTATATGAACACACTTACACATGCAAACGCACACACAAGTGATGTCACATTTTGTTAACACGGTTAGATTTAGCTGGGAGTTTCTCCTAAATATGAAGTGTATTTCTGGCCACGCTGAATGACGGCAGAAATGTGTTGTTTATTGTGTGAACTCTGCAGTTTAGGTGCTGTTCACTCACCCACGATGCTCTGCTGCGAACTGAGCTTTATAGCATCAACACAGAATCGTCACAAAATGAAGATGTCAAAGCTGCACTAATTGGCATTGGACGTAATGATATACTGCATACCCACTTACATCATGCTGCACATAAGTTTAGTTTGACTTATCCCAACGATATCTACACTTTTAGATAAATAAAAATGTCTACACTGATACAATCATTCTGACTTTCTTTTGTCACAACTGAGAATACTTCTCTCTCTCTCAGTTACTATCTCTGAGAGCTAGTGAACTAAAGTTTTAATTGGCAGAAGCAGGTCTTAAATGCCTGGGGACTAAGATGGGCCAAATGGCGATGGTGGAATCTTAGTGAAGCTAGCTGTGCAGAGTTTATCCTGGGAGCCAAAAAAGAAAAAATCATTTAAAAATCCATCGCATTCAGGTATTTTGTGTGAGGTCGTTCAGTACGGTCCTCGCAGTCATTTGCTTAAAACGGTTTTGTTCATTTCACTGTCCCTCCGCTACATTAAACAACTGGAAAACAGCTGCATGTTTGCACAATTCAAAATCTGTTATTCCCCATGGACAGTTCTTTGTCCTGTTGAGCAGCTATGTACATTATGTGTCCAGAACAGACCGTGACTTACACGTCGTTAAGTTCAGCCACTCTCGCCAGAAACTCCTCGTAGGTCAGGTAGCCGCTGTCACGTACCAGTCCAGCGTGTTTCACCAGCTTCTCAGGCAGATGGTTCATCACCGCCTGACCTGAGAGCTGCTGGCCCATCCTGGCAGCAGCAGCAGCACTTACAGAACAGCACTGGCAGAAGGCTCATTCAGTTCTGCAGAGCCTGGTGGGAAATAAACAGTTAAAGTTTATCTTTCTTTCTCTGGGACGATCTAGCTTTTCCTCATTTATTGTCGATGTCAGCTGTGACTGATTTCTCAGCTCATATGAAATAAACTGGCAAGCCAGCAGCATTCGGGGTGTAAGCAAACAAATATGTCTCTATTTCCCTTAGAGACTTTTCTTTTATGGATTTGGAATCCATAGCTAAACTATCTAGAGACACTGAAGACTAGTAGCCACTGAGGTTCGGGAGCCAGGTCAGGATGTAACATATGTCGCTCATTTTAGTTGCAGAAATGTTGGAAAATGTTTCGTTTTTTTTATTTGGTGCGTAATAAAAACATTTTTATAACTGGAGAATCTAAGAATCCCTTTAAGCCTGCAACAATAATAAATGAAAATGTGAAAAATAACTAATGAATTGCGCCTCCGCAGCTCAGGTTGCCTACACCTGATCTAGAGCGTAAACCTGACTGCTCTCTCATCAGAAGCTGGGGTTTAGTCTAAACCACGCTGCTGCGTATTGAAGAAAAGCCACTAGAGGTCACGAAGGGCTAATGAGCAGCAAGCATGAGACGCAGCATTTTATTAACGATGACAAGTGTTCACTGATTTTTGGTTTTTAGAGATTTCAAACTAAATATGACAACAGAATACTAATAATACATTTGCTGGCTTCAGTTCACAAAAAGGGATTTTTTTTTTCTTTGAGATCTTGAAAACTGGCTACAGTGATTTTCTACCACTGAGATAACATGAGGTCCAACACTAGTGTGCAGTCTGCAGTTCTTCCTAAAGGTGAGGGATGGAGCTGAGATCAGGTCTCTGATCACATCAGACTGTGTTTTGTGCGTCTGTGTTACTGAGCATTATCATGTTGGAACAACAGACACATTATTGTCTCAAATCAAATACCACAGCACAGCATTAAGACTTCCAACTGAAGCGAAGAGGCCTAAGCAACACCTTGAAACGCAGCCCCAGACTAAAAGTACACAGAGGTTTGTCTGAGACAGCTCCTGAAGTGCTGACTGCAGTGAAACAGCCTTTAACGACCACAGTCACGTACACACGAACCCTGTCACATCTGCTGACGTTACCCACAGTCTGACCTTTGACCCTGAAGTCTCTCAGTGAAACCCCAGCCATGGCACGATTTATAATGTAATATAATTTATAATGTGGTCGTTAACGTAAACTCACGAACAACCAAACACAACACAGGAACTGCACAACTCTACTGAATTAGCTACATCAGCATGGTGTAAGAAGTAGTGATGATAAGGAAGCTAAGGGACGTGAAATGTTCGCCACCGTGAACAGCAGCACTATTCTCGTTTGGACAACCTTTCATTTGCTCCTTTAAGACGCCATTGTTTGAGAGAAAGCCCACTAATGAAGCGACACTAACGAGGAGCGACATTACTCTGCACTGAACTAACGTTAACACGAACAACATTAACATTAACTAACATTAACATTAACAACATTAACATTAACATTAACTAACATTAACCATTTAGGAAACACACGGTCGGTGAAAAGGACGAAAACCTGTTAAAAGATAAAAGGACATAAAGCTCCTGTGAGGAAGCTTTCAGTCTCTTACCGATAAGTGAACATCAGAGTGAGTCAGCGTCCAGACTGCACCACCCATAGACATATAGACATATATATATAACGTTAATATAATATGATATATATATATATATAACGTTATATGCAGCAGCAGCTTCTCTCTGCTCTGTTTGTGTTGACACAACGCAGGCGCCGGCTGATGACGTCGCAGTGCGTCTTTCATTTTCACTCAGACGTCATTTATGGAGGACGACGTTCTGAAGTTTTGTAAATGTTGAAATAATAATATATATAATAATAATATATATTATAATAATA
>NW_023339762.1:7675723-7679081 GCF_004916995.1 Morone saxatilis | reverse complement strand
TATTATTTTTATAACTTTCTTTTAAACAATTGTATTGTTATTAAAGTATTTTTTTGTCACTTTATGTTTATTTGGTATTTTCATGAGTACTCTTTTGTTAATGTCTAATTGTTGTAGGTTAACTTTGTTGAGATGTTCCCAAACAGAATCAAAGTATTAGTATTGAACTTTCTAAAACAAGATTGTAGAAAATGTATCTTTTTGTGATAAAGATATGATAGGATGGATACCACTATGGCCACCTTAATTTAGATTTTTATTACATTCAATTTGCAAAATGAAGCCAAATTTCATTTATATTATACCTAAAAGTTTAGTACAACCTGCTCCATTGTTAAGAGTTACAACAAGTCAAGACTTTATCTGAGCAAATGATTGTAATATTTTATAACTCAGTCATTAAACAATGACTTTATTCCAAACAAACTGATTAAACTAATGTAAGATCCATCAACAGACTCAAGACACAGGAATATACAGTTTAATGTTTTTCACTATTTAGATTTAGACTTTTCTTCACGTCATAATACTGACTGGAGAGCATAGTTAAACTGCACTATGATGATGATGGGAGAGTGATTTAGATTAGATATAGCTGCAGGAGATCAGACAGGTAGCAGGTGGTAAAAAAACAAACAAGAGGAGGTAGATAATATAATAAGAAGAGAAATAGGATGAGGGGGAAATATTATTTGACTGGAAGAGAGCAGAACAGGCCACCTAGGGATGCACATAAGGAGGATAATAAGATTCAAGAGGAAGACATCCAGGAATAAAGGAGAGAGACACTCAGAAACGTGATAGAAAATAAGGCTCAGGATGTGAAAAAAACAGATTAACTTCTGATACATCCCAATGAAATGTCAGTGTAACAGAGTCAGAGAATGTGGGTGAACTTAGTTCTCTGGCGGAAAGTCAATTTTTCACCCCAAAACTCATTTTGGGTTTGGCTCTATCTGCAGCCAGGCCATCTGTTTTATACTGGCAACCACAGCACCTGAAGGGGACTCAACTCAGACTTTTTAGGGCTAAAAACACAATACTGTTATTTCTGCTTACACATCTGTTGCATGTCTGTCCATCCTGGAAGAGCAATCTATCTTCTGTTCTTTCTTTTTTTCATTAAAGGAGGAAGGGTGGGAGCTTTCTTTATTCTAAAATATAAATATCACTGTTCACTTTTACCAGTTAAGTACGATTTACAAAATATCTAACTGCTGCCATGAAATGTAATAATGTAAAGATATAATATGTCTTTCATACTTGATTAAAAATAGAATTAGTTTCATTTAACTGATTATTTATATGATTAATTTAAATTTGAAACTTAATTTGAGGTTATGTATTGATATGTAATTGCTGTCAAACATGTAATCACTTGTATAAGTAGAAGAAGAAGAAGAAAAATTAATAGCATATTCAATATAACTTAATCTAAATTAGGCTAAATTTAGTTGTACTTTTATTTGCTGTCATTAGATGTAATATGTTTCTCTAATTGGATTAAATTAATTCATTAGAAGTTCTAAATTAATAGGAAAATCATATTATTACATTAAGTGCTAATTATTACTTTATACAAGCTGTCAAATAGTTTAACTGATGCTGTAACATTGACCTACAGAGCTGTAAGTGGAGTTAGAATATTCAACTTACATTAACAATGGCCTGGTAGTGACCATCAAGTACTTTAAACCCCTTACAAAATAAATATTAGCACAATTTATATGAGGTTTATGTTCCACTGCAAGTAATTGTTACAGCGCTCCCTCCCAGTTGTTGATTAAGAAGGGTCTTTTTGTGTATCAACCAGCAGATGGCAGCAAAGGACACCAAACAAACATCTAAAGCTGAAGTCAGAGCCATGGATGTATTAAGACAGATTAAGTTCTTATAATATATATTTATGTTCAGAGCCCATACTAATTCTGTATATTAAAAAAAAAAACATTGAATAAAAAGGAGAGCTCCCTGCAGTAAGGTTTTGAAAATGATGACAAATAATGTGTTGTTACAGATAATATAAATAGATAAGATTAATGATAAAACATGTATAAGATATGTGAGAGATATTTCAAATACAGGTTAAATTACCTGCACTCTTTAAGAAATCACAATATGTTGATTGCTACAAACTTTACGAACTGGCTGGACTGATTCTTCAACAAAATTCATGCCTCATATTGAAGGACATTAAAGTACTTATTTTTTTAGCAAAATCTCACACTTTCCGATGGAAGATGCAATTATTACTTTTATTATTAAAATTTTTTATTATTGCCAGCTTGTTCTGATAGCTGCTCACAAGTCTTGGCAGAATTACACATCAAGACAGTCTAATCAGCTTCCTTGATTTTTTTGCTTTCATATTTTTTTGGGATTGTGTTTAAGTTTTGACAGGAATCACCTCTTTAATGCTGCTCTGAACTCCTCCTCATTAATTTTCAGACTTAGAAACACTGTACAAAAGGCAGTTATCGACTGATTGAGGTCTCATTCTAGTATTCTATTTTACAAAAAAATGTGGGCAGCTATAAGACATCTGTAACCAGGCTATAAAAATGTCTGTCTGAACAAAGAAAGCAGGACATTTACAAGAGTAAAGTTCCCCATTTTGAAGCTTAGATTCGGTGGAATGGCCCTTCGGGTGCTATGACAAAAGAAAACAAGAAAGCAGTGAAATGTGAACAATTTTATATACAGACTTTTAGTTTAGGAAAATGAACATGAGTATAAAGGCTCCGTATTGTACAGGTTGGTCATTTCAATACAGCACATTGAAAACATACAGTAAATATCAATGCATACAGTAGATCTCTGAACAACCCAAGAAAATATGGATTGCTTTGAATCCCAGAAACACATATTTCCCAGAAGTATTTTGAAATGAACTCATAGCAATAGCATCCAAAATGCATATCTGTACATACAGATGATAATTTTAAAAACTTCCTCTGTTACTTTTTAAACTGGATTATAGGTTGTGTGGTCCATAAACTGATAGTCCTTATGATGAGCCATTCTTTCTGACTGGCAGTGACGACTATTCGTACGCACTCGATGTCAAAGCCGATCTTGTGGTCCACATTGTTAACCTCGATGCTTCCGCCTTTAAACTCTCCTAATGTGATGTAGGATGAACACTGCCTTCCCTGTTTAGTTTCCACAGACTTCTGTCCTACTTCCAGAGCTCCGTGGTGAAGAATGTCACTTTGTCTATCCTCTGTGCCTGTCACAATTTTAATTCTGCTGATTTTAATTGATTTATTAAAGATTATGACAAAGAAATCTCCAGTGCACGGAGGCTTCCCCCAGAAATATTCATCAACAATACTGCTGTAAGCCTTCGTGGCATCAT
>NW_023339762.1:7673346-7675698 GCF_004916995.1 Morone saxatilis | reverse complement strand
AAGTTTTGAAAAAGGAGCAGGAAAGGTTGATGGAGGAGAAGCCGAGGAAGGGGAACAATGATCGATTTCCTGAAGCACCTCATCTTGTCCACGAACTTTCCACCATTCATCTTTCAAGATCAGCTTTCACTGCAACGACGTCAAAAGATTGAAACAAGAAAATTTGGGTCATCAAAGCGGGAAGTAAAGATGGGTTTATTGGAGTTGTAAGCCAATGGCTAGCCCTACATATTTTTTTAAGTAATTCGCTTGGTGGACATTTGGTAATGACATTTTATATTAAGGCTTTAGGCGAAAGGCTTTTCCTGTGAATGGAATAAACAAAGGCAGCTCTTTTACCTGGTTTAATCCAAAAGGGAGGAATAGAGGTTGCCTCACTGTATCACGAAGGCAGAACTGGATTATTGTTACTTTGAAACAGAAAGCGTTAAGCAGATGCCATGAAAGTATTCATAGTACTGGAAAAGACAATTGGGATTTTTTGTTTGACATTTCTATAGCTAACCATGAATGAAAGATCCTTGCCAATCAAAGCCAAAACAATTGAGGCTTAAAGATATAAAAACGTCTCCACGGAGCTGAGAGGGAACTGGAATGATCAATTGCTTGTTCTGTCGACTATTGAGCATTTCTGTCAACATTACAACACTACTTGATCTGTTGTTAAAATAAAAATACGTTGAATCAGTGGGAGCTTTTAATTAAAATATAATTCATTAGTTTGCAGCTCATCACAAAATTTCAATCACAGGAAAAGCTGGTGATTGGGGATTTCATCTTTAATTGGTTATGGATGATACGTCAGGCATGAATATGTTGGTCGAGGCGGACTGACAGCGAGATACAGAAGGCTGAATTTTCAAGGTTTGATCATTGGATTAAATTAAGATTGAACTCTTAATAATGGCTCATTTGGGTCATTAATCTAACCCATACCAATGGGCGAAAAAGTCCAGTAATCTGGTTCAGTTTGGGTTGTGCAGCAGATCACACGAGGCCAGATGATTGTTTCAAAACTCAGGAAGAAACAACCAGTGAGCATTCCTTGAGTAGAAAATAAATGCTGTCAGGTGCGCCCGTTCAGTGCGATGTTGACTCACAGTGGTCTTGACAATCTTTTAAGAAAATGAATTAGCATGCTCACTGATTTGGTCCTATTTGGCACCTCATCCAAAAAAAGAAGGACTTGGATCCCAGTATGAAAACCTTCCCTAAATTTGGATGTTGGTGTTAACGCAAAAAAACGCTGCCTTCAATGTGAGGAGCCGCGAAGCTGCCCCGTGGAGCAGGCCCATTTTCAGCCATAGGCCTGTGCGCCTGCCCCACCCTGGGGCCAGGCATGACTCAATAAAACGAACTTATTATTCTTGTGTTATTCATTTGCTTTTGAGTTTCCAATTTTAGGGGGAGAAATTCATCTCCACTTCTGCCAGAGAAGTGAGCCATTTTTGTGTTTTTTTGGTCATGAAAAAAGCTCCGGACGGTGGCACCCTGGGAGCAGGATGCAGCAGCAAGAGTAAGTGGAAACACAATGACAGCTTTGTGAGTCATATATTATTTTTGAAAGTCCTCACAAAAAACTCGAGACCGTTACACACACAGCACACACACAGCACACACACAGCGACACATTATTTGAGATAGCAGCCTGGAAAATCAGATATTGAGACGATGAAAGAATACCTAACAAGGCAAAAATAACGGCTGAGAGAAAATACTGCCAAGAAATTAGATTTTGTTTGCTTTCTCTGAGTGAATCTAAACAACAAACAAGCCTCCCATAGGTCACGTACATTTATATGGAAATGAAGGTACGTCTATGAATAAATAAGCACCATTTGTTGGGTCTATTTGCTTTTGTTTACAATGCTTCTCTGCCAAGTTGGGTTTTTTTTTTCTGCCGCAAATTATCAGCTCGTGTGCCCGTTGAGCTCATTTCTATGACTGGAGTCATTTTTAGATTACAGCCAGTAAAAAAATAACAGGTAAAGGGGGAAACCAAAAAGCATTAAAAAACATTTTATGTCCATAGGAGGGTTTATCTTTCCTAACAGTCTCTCCAGGACAGAAAATGAGAGGAGATTTGTCCTGTCCACTAACCTTTTGTTTTAAAAATGTGGACTCGTAACAGTACAAGTCTTCTGGATGAAAACTACATTAAGTAAGATTAAGTTGAATTGGATGATTTAAACAAGTAATTTCTCAGTCCTTTATTATTTTTCTACATGTAAGCAGACACATTATATTTAATTCATTGATTACATTTGGAGCTACTACCAATTGCACATTAAGGCTGCCAGTGGTCCCACGGTGTGTTAATACTGCTGCTGAAAGGTTCTTGATTTCTTCTCC
>NW_023339762.1:7664746-7673338 GCF_004916995.1 Morone saxatilis | reverse complement strand
CCTTGCATGTGACAGAAACGTGATTTTTCAGTCTGAAGGGCAAAAATCTGAACAGACATTTTTCGTTCGACTTGAAATGCAATCAACCCAGTCCCAGTACCATACCTTAACCATAGGGGTTTTGCACGCCATTGTAGAATCAAGAATTTGTGGAAAAGGGGCCAGCAGCCTCGGACCTTTTATCAGATTAAAGAAAGTAAGGTCCAAGGAGGGCTGAATGGTTACAGTGCATGCCACATCGACGCAAGTTGTTATTCTGAAATAGATCCTCCTAAATGTTAGACACTGAACCTCTAAGCTTCAGGATTGTGACAGACAAGAGATCATTTAGCTGGAATTATGCTTCTCTGGGCTGTGCTTAGATGATTTTACATGGTTGTTCAGAGACGTGAGAGTGATTGTTTCATGTATACTACCGTATCATTTTGAACCTGCCTCCCAACAGCATAATAGTCCCAAATAAGGATCAAGCTCCAAAAACTGTAGACCTTTCACGCAATCGCCCAAAACTCCACAGTCCCAGTTCTGTATATTATTAGTTTGTAATATCCAAGCCTAAACCAAGATAACCTTGATAACATCATTAGAGTTATTTTGTAAGACTTTAGAAAGTTCTTTCAGAGCCCCAGGAGACATTATACAACTGTTCTCACGAGATGAGTAGTACTTCTCTTGATCTTCACATGTAAAATTAGCGGAGTGGCCCTTTAAAGGCTGCAGAATTAGACATAATACAGGGGTTTACAGGATCATATAGACGTTTTCAACCCATTCTGATATTTCTGATGCAAGGTTTACATCAGGAAAAACAAGATGCAACAAAGACAGATCCACAGCTGAACTGTGGTCAAAACAAGAAGGGCAACATCAGATGTGTTGGAAAATGCGCTAATGATGTCATTCTGCACATTCATGGATTTTTTAAACACCCCTGTCAGTATGCATTGGAAACATCCTGAAAGGAAGATTAACAGCAAAAAAAACCGTCTGATTTGAGCAGTAATTTGGAAAATTGACAGCCTGCAGTCTGATTGAAAGTTAGAGGAGACAATCTTGTGGCTGGAGGGTTTCAGAGTCAATAACTAGACTGGCTGTGAAAGTCTGATTGTGGAAAATGAATGAGTAATGCTTTAAATTCACCAACTTCCATCAAGGTGTCCTTCAGCAAGGCACTTAATCCTCATTTGCGTCAGTAGCAGTAACAAATTCTCCACCAGTAAGGAGGCTGTGGTGGTCGTACTGGGAGGCTCCCACTTGGGAATGTGTGTATGAAATGCTGAAACATCTGCTTTCTCAGCAAAAACCTTCCCTGAATAAATTAAGAAATAAAAAAGATGGATAGGAAACTTGTTGCTGCAGAGATAAAGCGCCTTGAGACCCCACGGTGCATATATATGACAGCTGGCTCACATCATGGATTCAGTGGACTCACATGATTTGAAGTAGTTAATGCATTTAGTCTAGGCTGACATGTCGTCGGCATGTGGTGACTCATTTGCTCTGTAAAGAAAGAATGTATGTGAGGTCAACGATTTAAATACTAATAGATGCGAGAATGCACGTGTGATAACGTATCACTTTATCTGTACTTTTTGCTGCTTTTTCTGTGTAAACAGCCTTAAATTTAAGGTCTTATCTGTGTATCCCCCTGTATACAAAGCAGAATGAATGAGTGATGTCCTTTCAAATTTCCTGAAAGTTCAAAGTCTACTGCAACCTGAACAACAATAATGATAATGCCTCTGCAGCAAGATAATTTCAGTACGGTTTTAGAGTTGTGAGATATGCTCGGGAATCTGTGCCAAGGGCTTTTAACGGCTTTTTTTAAAATCCCCTCTAGTTTATGAACTTCACACAGTCTTGTGGAACTCTGTGAATATAATTTACTATACAATGCGCGTCTTAGACACTATATCCAACTATTATTCTCCATCTCCATCCTGCCTCAGAGGGCCTCGGGCAGAGAGCTAATGTGGGTCAAAGCACTGACTACTGAAGAGAGCCCATCCTCATTACAGTCGCCACCACTGGGACTGCAAAAGCCTTTCATGTTCGTCTTTGACCTGAAAGGTAAATACACTCCAGATGCAATTTACATGTACTGCAGGCCTGCTGCACACAAAGTGCCTTGCTTCAGAAGTGGAGAATCAGGCCTGCTTAGGGCTAAAGCCTTTAATCACGAGTACTGTGCAGCTGCACTTTGCAGCTAACCGTGATCATTGATTACAAAGGTCTGATTATTTTAAACAACGGTAATGATAATCTGAAAAGGTTTCTGGGACTAATGCAGCAGTAGTACATTTTACACTTTGAGTTAAGTTTGAGTTTTAAAGGCTAGAAATTAATTAACATTATTAAGTCACAGAAAAAAGAGCTTGACTGATACATCACTTCAGGGTTGAAATTACCAGCTCAGTTTTTATACACATTCTTCTTTCTTATTACCCATAATGCAAGCTCAACCACGACAGTTCAGTAGCGCAGCCCTCGAGCAGAGATTGAGGGAGGCGGGCTAGCAGAGGTCTGGTAATCTCACTTCTATTTGTAAATCCACACCCCCAGATTTTTTCTTTCTTCATTTTCAAACTTGTAGTCTTCAGATCTCCCACTGGAAGCCACAAAAGGCTTTACTACAACTTTTTACGAATATTTTAGGGTAGTAGCTACCCAAACACCTGCTACAGACTTTGGATCGGTGGAGCATTTTCACTTTAAGGTAATTCTGTCGCTGTTACCATAATCCACCAAAGACGCAGTAACAAGTGCATTTTTCTTTTGTGAAAATATAGCCAGTAAACCAAAAGATCAAGTTATCGACCCCAATGACTAAATTATTTGTTTTACCTTGTTTATGGCTGATAGCAAGGTCATTACCATGTTTTTTCAAGGCTCTTAAATTTTGAATGACTGGATCTTTTTGCATGATTATGGCTCAAACAACATACGCACAGCTGCATGCGAGAATCAACCTGTCAAGTTTTGTTAACCATCGAGCCACTGTCCAAGGTGTTTATTGGTGCGAAATATCACCGAGTACTTACTAAATCATGTACAAAACATGTGGCAATCCGGGTGTGAATAAAAGAGAAATTCAAACTCTGTTCAGAGATTTGAAAGAATTGTTTTGAAAAGAATAATTGCTCCATTCACAGAACTGAGCTGAAGCGAATGAAAAAAACAGTAAAAGAGTTGGTGTTCAGGCCCGCTTTGTTGGCGGCATCATTAAAAAAAAGTCAAATGGCAACATAATCTTTCCTGCTATCTTAAAAGGGTGCATTATTCGGGGAATGCGTGTCATCCCCTCTCTCCTGCCCCCTGTCCTGTCTGTCTGCCAGGCAGTCACCTAATCAAAATCTATTCAAATCCACTAATCAAAGGCCAAAAAATACATGATAGGAAAAGAAAAGAAAAAGGGGGTGGGCATTGTTCAGATAGTAAGATGTGTGTCACACTCAGTGCATTCCCTCCTGAGCGAGTCAACACTCGAGTTTGGCAATAGGGGGATTGGGAGACCGAAACAGACTTGTAAACCATAGCTTAATCCGCCAGGCTTGTAGCAAACATCTGCTAAAGCTCCTGTCAGATGCTTTGGAGACTAATTCCAGCCGTCCCTATGCACTGCAATGCTGCGCTGCATATCTCTGCAAATGACCAGCCTGAGTTCTATTGTAGGTATGAGCCCATAGGGACAGCTGGCATTAGTCTCCAAATCATCCTGCAGGAGAGAATATATGTCTGTTACAGTCAGGCAGGATTAGCACACAAGCAGCTTTGTTTCCTCAGCAGAAAACTGTTCACTTCTCCAACTTGACAAATCACCATTTAAATAGCAATGTGCACGGTGCAGGCACACCTGGCTGTTTAAGCGAATGGGAGATGACGCTGATTTGTTTAATTCATGTTACACCCAAAACACACCTATGATTAATTAAGAGAATAAATGGAATCCTTTATGTGTCCATATTATGCAACTAACTAGCAAAAGTGTAGCGCCCTAAATGCACTTGCGCTATGCACTTTAGATCGTTTAAATAGGGACCAAACAACTTATACTTTCTATCCAAAATCCATATTATTTCATAAGCAGTACGGGATTCTCAATTCTCCAGTAATAATGAATAAAAACAACATGTGCAAACTACCAAAGGAATTTCTCATTCCTTTAAACAAATTGCAAATGTTTTATTACATCTATGCAAATGAGTAAATAAAACTACTTCTATTACCGCCGTAATATATCTTGTTGATCAAAACCGATTATGTTGCTTCTCAGTTGAACAGCTGTGCTCTCCAAAACATGTATGAATTATTTCATTGTGTAAGTCATCACAATAGTTCAACTGTCAAAATCTGTCCAGCATATGTACCATGAATTGCAGCTGAATTGATTAATTGCCTGTCAGGGGAAACTTGAACTTCACTAGTTGAATGGAGAGTGTCTAACATCTTACATCATTCTGTCAAGTTAGCTGACAGGTGCTGTCATGACTATGGATTTTGCCAAACATATGTTTAGAGCTTGACCACAACAGAATGACTACAATTTCTGAACATGGAGAAATCTGGCCAGGTAAGTAATGAGCAGAAGCAACTACTACTGTAGTTTGAGGAAGAGGAAGAGGAGTAAGGATCTGTGGTGTAGTGGGGAAGAGCAGAATAGAGGAATCTGGGTATCCCAGATGAAATACAGGAAGTAAAAAAAATACACATACACCTAGTATACTGTACAGTGTTATGGAGTTTTCTTCATTTTGGCATTTATATACTTACAATATATAGGCCTGGATATTCGTATTGATGTTGCAGAGAAGAACACAGAACACTTTAACTTTACTGTAACTGTCTGTTACTGTGTGAAAAACTGTAATCCAGCCTACAAAGCCTTGTCTACTTGTATTACCGCCTTAATATACGATTGGCTGATTGGCTGTATGGTTTTCCAACCAGGGAAACTGCTTTCGATTAGCACCAGCTGTATGTGAATTGCTAAGAAAATCTGAGATGTGTGCAGTTATTCAGAGGTGAAGCAGATTAGATTAGTTGTTCAGTGTTAAACTCTTTAATTTATAACTGACACCATGTTTTATTTTTGACTAAATATTCTTAACTCAAGGTATATTTACTACCTTTTTCCAGAGCTTGTGATTGCATTTCACAGCCTTTATCATCAAACAGATTTTTAAGTGTTCATGGAGTTGATTCAGTTTTTACTGAGCAACTTACGTGTGGAACTTCAGTCGTGTAATAACAGATGGTTGTACAAGAGTAGGATGACCCCTACCACCTGTTATTAAATGAATAAAAGCTACGGAAAAAGCTAGCAGACGTGAAGTTTGTCTGTTAAACTGCTGTTCAGGTCAAGAACAAACTTTCAGGCTCGCATGTTTCTAGACAATTTAACAGTATTTCTAAAACAAGTGGTCCAATTAAATCAAATGATAGTTAAGCCTATAATTTAGTTTTTTACTATTATTTGGACAGTGTTCCATAAATCCTACCATAAATCAGAGTCTGTTTAGTTTCATCTCCTTCTCATTTATTGAGAGATTAATCAAATCATGGTGATCACAGTGTAAACACTCCGCTGAAAATAGACTGAGAATAGAGTGACAGGGAAGTAGGGAGAGAGAGAGGCCTCTCAGCCTTTTTGTACATGAGGCACACACTCAACCAGAGCTACCAGGGCGCCCCCAGTTCAGATAAATATATTATAAAAGCTTATTCAAACAAAATTACTGAAAAACATTTAAACAAACAGCACCAAAACATTCTCATCCCTGATACTTCATCATTAGCTTTCCCGCTGCCTGTTTTCCTGCCATGTCCACACACTCTGACACACAAAGGCACTACACTGCATGGATGTCAACAGGCAAATGAACAATAGTGTTTACCAAATGGCTTTGTTGTTCAACACACAGGCTTATTAAAATGGCATCTCATTAGAGGCCCTGAGTAGCCATTATATAAGAGATTAATTGCATTTTTTGAAAGCATTTTCTCTTCATTGTTATTCCGTGTTGCATATGGATTTGCTGTGACCGTAACAGCCTTACATATTCATATTACAGGAAGCTTAGAAACGGTTGGGAAATGAGCCAAAGGCGGAGCTGTGTTGGTGTGCAGACCGACGCTGAATTTCAAACACAAGCTTTTCTGCTCTGGATATAAAAAAAGGCTCAGTGTGTTTCCTGCTAAATTAATGAAATGTCCAACAGTATATCATCCACTGTTCATTCCTGGTGTCCCTCTTTTCTCTCTGTACAGTCAAACTCTCTCTACATATGGGAGGATGCATATGCTGAGGTTCTTTCTTGACCTTGGAAACAGCAATTGAGAAAGCTTCTGATCATAATGCTTGAACTTTATATAAATAATATGTAACGTAAAAAGTGTAAAGTGTCACACCAGAAGTTTTGCATCATGTCTATTTGTTAGAACAAGGATGTCATATTTCTGTGCCAGAGCCAGAAAAATTGCAACATAGAAATTGCCATGAAAATGGGAACAAGTGTGGATGAGATCAACATAGCTGTGCAGAATGTTGTAAGTCAATTTAAAGAAATACTAACCCAGAGTAAATTCACCCAGGCTATAATCTAGCTTGCTCTGCCAAGTGGTGGTAACAATATGCTTTTCCTACACCCTGCGCGGCAGTGATTTATCTTGGCATTAAAGTTCTACACTTTGGGGGGTGGTCACAAGTACAACAGACCAGGGACGTCCTGATCAAGGTTTTTTAGCCCCCCGATCCGAGTCACTTAATATCTGAGTCCAGATCCTGATTGTAATTTTTCTCTGTGATCTTTTGGCCTTGTTGCTGTCTGGAGGAAGTTTCTCTCTCCAGTGTTTGGTGTTTCAGGGCAGCTTTTACCTCAGTTACCTAAATGAACTGTCTGTATTCTGTCTGCGTTTATTTACATCGTTTGTGTGGATTACATTAAGTGACTATTTCGACTTGATGGCTTTTTGTTTGTGGGACTTTTGTTGCACTTGCAGTGGCATGTTGAGTGTGATTGTGTCGGATCTCTACCGCTCTCTCCTCCAAGCAAAGGCAGAATGGAGGAAAGACAGCGAGAGAGTTGACACTGGCTCCACCATGCATAAAAGCTTCATTAGCAAATACAGCTATATGATAGCTGATGAAAAACAAAAGATCGAATTGGGTCAATAAAGCTCAACATTGCCGACACCGATCAGATACCTTGATCCGCGCCGATTCTGATCCTTCAGATTGGATCGGGACATCCCTACAACAAACCACACCCCACTGTGATGTTGGGCGTGGAAAGATGTACTACAGACTTATACCTTTCAACCCATAGAGGGCAGTGCAGCTATGTTTTTCTTCTTTCCAAAATATAGTATGGTCTTCAAAGCAATATTTCTTTTATCGACATGATGTTAGGTTTACTGCTTGTAGCAGTTGCAATTGCAGCTTCAGTGTCAACTGGAAATGATTTGACAAGATGGATACGTCTCTCACTACTGACTGGTAAGGACAAAAAAAACATCCAAAACAGAAAACAGCCAACATTAAAACAACGTGAGACTGTATAATAAAGTGAAACACATGGTGATTCAGTTTGATTATCTGGCATTTTTTCATTAAAGCACCTGAAAACATGGTTTCGAATCTTAAGTAATTCTTTAAAGGTTTTAAAGATTTAATAGCATCTAGTGGTTTAGCAGATTGCAATTCACTCTTTCCAAAGGTAAGAGAGAAACTACGTTGTCCAAAACGCACAAAAAACAGCCCAATCTAGAGCCAGTGTGTGGTTTGTCTGTTCTGGGCTACTGTAGAAACATGGCAGACTGAAGGTAGATAAAAACGACTCATTCTAAGAACATAATGCGATGAATGATTTTTTAAATTTCAGGTAATTATACACTAATGAAAACATTATATAAACAAATGATATTTATACATTTTTGACAATAGCTCATCCTAAATGTACACACACTGGACCTTTAAACACTGAACCTACATTAGCTGAATCTTTTGACCAGTAGGGGGCAGCTAGCACATTATGAACATGTGGGGAATGTGTTAGCCAACAATTGCTTATTTACATATCCAGCAGACATGGAGCAACATTGGCATTCATTTAGAGTCCAATTTCTGAACACCTGCTGAATGCAAGTCCAATATTCGCTCCCCTTTAAGCTCTGTTTTTGGTCTATACTATCTCCTGAGGGAAATATCTGACTCCAGCTGCTGAAGGTGCTGCTATGTTAACTTTATCTGTTTGACCTTTTTTGCTGTTTGTATTAAGTTTGTATTAAAGGTAAAAGAAGCTATAAAGCTCTGTACAGCTGACAGGAACTGCAGATTTTAATAATTCTCTGTGTGTTCGTCACTAGTTAGACCCCTCTTACAGACCCCACATTGTTATTATAAAAACACAGGTTGTAACAGCTTTAAAGGTCTAAGCTGGCCTAAATACCCAACTGAAACTGAATGACACTACATGTGTAAACAAGCACAACTCTATCCATCCTTTAACATACTCACTTTCTCTTTCATCTTCTCAATTTTCCTGACAAACCCGCGTCTCGGTTGGCGGTCCTCGTGGCGAAGGAGGTTAACGT
>NW_023339762.1:7615585-7664646 GCF_004916995.1 Morone saxatilis | reverse complement strand
TTTTTTTTTTTTTTTATCTCTGTCAACCAAAGACATCTGGCTCTTGATGATCTCTAGATGTTCACAAGCTAGCCACTAACGTCGTCTGTCTGCTGCTTGCTGGTCAGGTTGCGTACAGTTTTTTTCACTTGAAACAGCAGTCTGTTTTGGCTGGAAATGTATAATAATATTGTATACCGAAACAATGAAATAAAAGCTGTAGAGCTGAGGAAAACTGCAGTTGATGATAATTGTCTGTGGGTTTGTTACTGCGAATGACCGTTTTCACATTACACATAGTCAGATGACCTATGGTTAATATAAAAAACATATATATAGATTAGAGAAGCTCTAAATAATTTTGACTAACAAAGTAACAAAGTAAAACAAAAAAACTACATTTGATTAATGAAATTACATCATTTATAACTACATTCATAGTTATAAATAAATCAGTTCAAAATAAGTTTTAAAGACTAAATGCTAATACAAAAACTCTCAACTCAAACTCATACAAAACATTGTCATATTCCTCTGTTTCTGAATAAAACAGGTTTTTAAGCAGAAATAATTTAACATAATTTAAAAATATGTAATGTAAAAGAAAAAAAGACCAAATAGAAACCTTAAACCCACAATGTTAACAGCCAGCTGAGGCAACATTTGTTATAAGGGTTTGTGCAAGTTTGATTGAGGCACTGAAATGCAATCTCTTGGCCAGAATTAAAGTTGATGCATGAATCCAGACTCAGAGGAAAATGTTCAGTTCAGTGGGAGCGAGCTGTGGAATCATCGGCGAGTAAACAGCATTTCTTCCAGAAGAAAGCAAATCTTTTTGCTTCCAGCTGGGAGTTTTACCGACTGCATTCTGCCTGGTTCGATGTGTTTACTTATTCATCAAGGTGGAGGGGGGGTAGCTGGTTTCTCAGACTGGAGGCTCCAGCAGTTACCCTCTTCCTGCTGTTGGACAAGAGGGGCAGACCAGATTAAAAATGCATGGGAACAGGCACGGCTGCAAGACTTGTGCCAAATATTCATGCACCCACGCTGCATGTTTGGTTGTCAGCATGCAGAGATGATATGACTCTCTCAACAGAGAGGGGATTGAAGTCGATGCAGGATATTGCTGCTTTTGTTGTGTTTGTGTTCTCCAAAATAACATTTTTAAAAAGGACCATACCAGAGGTTATGCATGTTTTAGTCAATTTACTACAAATCATGTACACTTTTTTGAACAAATCAACAACTGTTCATTCATTTTGCACAGGCATTAGGAAGTGCAAAGGCACAAAAGAAAAAGAACCTGTGCAACAACATTTTTCAGAAAAAATAAGGAGCAAATAATGTCTCATTGTGGTGATAGAGGCAAAGATTCATTCACTAGGGCAGTGGTTCCCAACCTAACTACTAAATGTGAAGGAAACTGTCTAATAGAGCAATAGCCAAGCATCAGGGGCAAGAAAACACTGAATTAGTCAAAAAAGAAGCCTTTAAGTATGTATGTATATATGTTTTAGGCATAAGATTCTTGAAATTTACTTGAGGTTTGTAATCAATTACAGTGAACATCAAGTGTGCATTAAATAAGGTACATTCTTGTTATGAGGTAATACAGTGCAGACTTTTCTACTTTTTAAGACTGTAACCAAAATCAAACCAAAATTTTGGTTGCCAAAAACAGTAAAACTCTATTCTGTGGCAATAGAATAGTCATTTGTAGTTAAGGATCTTAAAGTTGCAAACACATTGGTATGGTCCTTAAAGGAATGATGAAAAGAGTATTTCGTGTCTCATTAACACTGTTAATGTAAGGCGGTAGAAACCAGCAGTAAAGAGAGGGAAGAAAGTTAATTGAAGTCATGAGTCTTTTCTGTGACAGCAGTGATTTCTTTTGTAGGCGAGGGAAGACATGGAATCATAGCGGGGAGGCAATGATGTAAGTTTCAGTTCTAAAGTTTGATATCAGTGAACTTGAAAACCTACATGACACCAACATTGAGCTGTAGGGTGGAAAGTAAGTGGAGAATGACATCATATTGGTTGGGAAGTTGGAAAGGAAGTTTTTACCCACCTTTTAACACTTTTTTCAGCACAATTTATAGCTGTGTACAATCCATAACAATTGTCTAGACCCACTGTCTGAGAGTCATAGCCGCTGAGCTCCTCCACTGAAACTGTGGTAAAGAGCCTTCAAAGATTAAAGGGTGATCCAATGGGATAGTTGTTAAAGGGAAGGAGAGAAAAATGTACTTTGAGCTTTTCTATTTTGCTTTCAGGTTTATGAGCTCTTACAGTTATAATCAGCAACATTTTCCTATCAAAAAGTACCTATCAAAAGTGCTCCAAGGAAGGAAAAGCAGTGAAACGGCAACAGTACACATATGCATGTAGGCAGCGAAGGCTGGCCCGTATGGTCCGATCCAACAGACGAGCTACTGCTGAAAAGTTTAATGCCGGTGCTGATAGAAAGCTGTCAGAACACACAGTGCATCACAGTTTGATGAACTCAGCATTGATTCAACCTGCAGCTCATGGAGCTTTTCAGTTTACTGTTCTGAACACCAAAATATCTTTTCTGGAGAAATGGTACACAGGAATAAATAGAAGAAGTGGGTACCTTAAATGAAGCAAAATAGCCACTAAAGATAAAGAAACAAACCAAAGTGCACCATTGTACAGAATCTCAAATCTCATAAACAGAAAGTCTGAATAAAAACATGTAACAAATCAGCGCACTAGAGCTGTTTTTGAGTTTTTACTTATTTAATTTTGGAGCAACTGAAGGATTTATTAAGGGCTCTGTTCTCCAAATGTGGCTGAACTAAGGCTAACATGCTGTTTGCAGGCTAAAATAATCCTCTTATTTGAAAGCAGTTTGAAGATAGATATTATCAGTGAATGTGATTAGACTTCGAGTGGTGGTTGGTGCATTATTGGTGATGGCTCCTAATGGACGTGCAAAGACTTTTAAGTAATACTCTCAAGCCTGCTATGAAAATGAAACATCTCTAAAAAATTTGAAAAGGCAGCTGTTTTTGCATGAACCACTTTCAGCAAAGTGAGTTATACAGTCAAATTTCCATTTTAATGTCAAATTAAAGCCATACGTTCATATATGTTTATTTTGTTGTATATTTTATTACGTATAATGTATAGGTAACTCTTCATTATTATAACTATTTATAATTGTGATAATTACATAAACACGTTATCTTAATAACCTGCATGTTCTCATCTAAAATCAGATTTATATCAGCTCTCTCTCATTATAAATCTAAAACACTGAGCCATTTGAAAATGAGTTAATGTATTGCATCCTTAGAGGCATGCTGCTAAATACATATATGCAGCAACATGTCATCAACTAACATCATCCATCTGCTCCATCTCTCTTGTTTTGAAATTGCTGTAAAAAACAAGCTTCTCCATAGTGCTGGGTCTTTTTTGTTACTTGATATGAAAATGTCACTTACCATAAAAATGCCAGTGTGGTATCTATGAGTATGGATACCTGTAATGTCAGCTAGTGTGTTCTGAATCATTTTCTGCAGTATTTCAATTGGCTGATGGTTGCAGCAGCAGTAGCATTGTGAAAATTGTATCCTAAAATTATGTCAGAATTGGAGCTGTCCACAGAGCTGTCCAAAGCTTTTACATCACATCTCACAGTGCAACCTAGGAACCCGCTTTTAGATGAAGATTTCACCATGTTTCTCTTATGATTTTTTACACTTTCAACTCAGGTTAACTCACAAGGTGTAAAAAGCCTTAAGAAACGAAGCACGCAGTCTGTGAAAAACACTCCAAAACAGTGGTTTGGTTGATTTGATTCAGCCTCTTGTCAGTAACTCTGATATATGCTCATCAAATCATCAGATGAAATATTCATAGATTGTCTGGAAAGTGTTTACACCAGCGATGGGAAGTTACTGCAAGCAGAGGTAGTCAGTGTCTCTTTGCACTGCCACAGGCTAAAACACATTTTACACTCATCATTTTTACATCATCATATAATATTTCAAAGAAGTCATTTGACGCAACTTTCAATTGTTTTATTACTTGCTAACAAACTGAAACAACATTCAAACACCTGCTTCTAAACTTGTAGCAAAACACAGATACAAGTGGAGTTTAGACAGGGGGATAAGAGTTAAGATAAATCAATCAATCTTACACTGATTGCAACATTGTATCTATCAAACACGCTGGGATTTGCTTTGATTGTTCAGCCGCCACTAAAACATGGCTAACAATATTTTTAATGTAAGCGATGCAGAGAGTTGCTCCCCCTTCTGCTCTGGCAAACCAATCATTGATAGATAAGCTCTCAAAAGCCCATTTACATGCTGTTTTCCTCCCTTTTTTCATTGCTCCATGTGTTTTCACACTGTTTTGCTTCTCCTGTTTACAGTTAGAAGTTTCAGAAAAGCTTTTATACTGATATTGCCTTTGTTCATTCGGTTATTATCTTTTTGTTGACGAATCTATACTCCCAAGTTAAAATGTTCTTTTTGAATGATGCAGAAAGTGGCACAGTATGTGTTACTCCGTCTATTCGAGGCAGGATTCAAACAGCTTGTCTGATTATTATGTAGTGTTGAGGGTCAGTGTTGGGCATGATGACTAACTCAGTCAGCTTTTTCCGTCCAGCTGTGTGACGTCAAAGCCCAACTGAATGGTGAAAAACGACCGATTTGGGTGAAAAGCGGTGGACAGGAGGTGGGTGGTGTGGTGTCGGTGATGGGGCATTTTGAGAAACATGGTCACCTTGGAAACGTTAATAGCTTGAAATAACATTTCCATCCAGTGTTGATTTATCCAGGGAAATTCGGCTGGCATGCTGTTTTCAGCAACACCCGACTTCAGACATATTCTGGGAGCTGACCAAAACAACCAGCAATTAGAGTCAGGTGCCTTGCTCAAAGGCATGTCGGAACATTTCAAAGCTGACAAAAGCGTCGGACGGTGAGAGAAAATTAGGTGTTTCTCTCTGCTGTTTCACACAAAGGTTTCAGCTCCATTAAGTTTTACTGGTGCTGGTTTCACTTGGCATGCTCTGACAGACAGTAAAAGGTTGTTTATGTGTTAGAGACACACTGCATGTGAGTGTTAGCCGGCAGTGGAAGAAGTACCCAAATCCTTTACCTAAAAAAAGGAAGTCCTGCATCAGTTTTTCCCCCCGATGTTAGAGTGGTGGAATATATAGAAGGGTCAAAAATAAAAGTACTTATAGTGAAGAATCCTGTCATAGTGTTAAATGGGTTTGAGCGAGTACTCAGCTGAAATGAGTATCTGGTACAGAGCTGTATGGATACAGATAATTTAGTTGGTTGAACAAATACAGATACAGATACTCACTCATAAGTTAAATTACTGCCACATGAATCTGTACTTAATGCAATAAAGAAAAGGGGGTGAAAAAAGTTGGACATTTTAATACTGAAAAGTTACAGAAGAGAAGAAAAGACGAGATAGTAATAGTATATACGGGAAAACGAGGACACAAAGAAGAAGGTACCAAAGCAGGGCAGGAAAGTGGAAGAATGATAGAAAGGAAGGAAGAACAGAAGGGAAACGAGGTATTAGCGACTTTTTGCTTATCGAATGTGAAATCAGAAGTACCGGAGTAAATGTAAATGTGATGAAGAAGGTTACCTGTGCAGGTCCCATTAAACAATCACATTCAACTCTTACCAATGATCTCTCACTCATTCAGCTGCATAGGTGCTCATTCTATTTTTCGACACAGATCTTTTTCTTAGCAGAAAAGTCACAGCAGTGAATCCGATCTTTTGGGTCCTACTTGTATCTTGATCTGTGACCAAGCTGACTGACCTGTCAGGCTTTTACGTCACGTCTCCGATGGAGACATCATGCACCGTGACCAGAAAACAAGCGACGGACGATGCTCGCAAAAGAACGTGGTGAAATCCAAAATTCAAAGGGTCCAGTCTTATTTTGACTTACAGCCTCTACAGGAGTATTTTCACAACAGAGGTCTCATTTAAAAGTAACCTATTGTATATCCGCACTGTGTTTTGAGGATTTACTTGGAAAAACCTCATGCATGCAATACTTTGATGTGAAAACAATCTTATCTCCAAGCAAAGTCTAGAATCAACGTAATTGATTTTCCTGCTAGTTATATAGGGGGCATTACAGTTTGGGACGCATATGCGCCCGAGCTTGTGTAGAACTTTGCATTAGCTTTATGAATAATGTGATAGGAATGATCAATTTAATTGCCAGACGCAAGGTTGCGATTTTTCTTAGAACCTTCGTTGTGGACGTAAGAACAATGTTGGAAATGATCTTAAGACTAAGTCATAGTTATAGTAAGTATAAATCTAATAATATAAACGAGGCCCCAGGAGATGACAGTAGAGCAAGAGTATAAGTGTGGAGGAATAAGAGTGGTGTGTTACAACTTTTTGTTTAGACCATAATGGACAATGAATGATAACCCTTATTCTTTAAGTATTTTGGTTTGGTTTCTGTCTATGAACTGAGAAGTTTAGCCAGAGATTTTAACCAGCAACCCTCTATACTCTCGGACTCTGTCATGTTCCTGCATTTCCCTTTTTTCTGCCAAAGGATTGACACACTGCTGATCTACCTGGGTGGAAATTTGTTTGTGAGGCCAGTTATGGAAGCACTCTGACTCATTAATCATTCATCGGGCAGAGGAGTGTCTGCTGAGAGCTGATTCTTGGCATTTAGACGGGAGGGAGACTACAGTAAACACATTTTCTGAGTGCTGCTCTGTGGTCCACATATAATCAATTCTCCTGTTATTGCGTTTCACTTGCTGTGGGGCAATAGGGCGAACGGAGGGATATGATATCACCCAGGACTTGCCAATAATAAAATTCTATCAGCTAGAAAGCACCAGGGGGGTACTGGGAAGTGTCAGGCTAGTCTGAACCACATTTTCAATAACAAACAGCTCTCAACAATGCCCCAAGGTGGGACGCGTGCTATTTGTCACTCTGGACGCATGACAAGGTGCGGCGCATAAATGCAAAATATGTGCTATCCGCCCGCAGGGGAAACTGAGATTTCACATCTGAAATGAAACTGCCTGAGAGGGAAATACAGAAGTCACTAAGTATTCTCAAAGCCCATCACTTTCTCTCAGCTCTGCAGGAACAGGGGAAATCCATGTCGAAGCAGACAGCAGTAAAAAAGGGTGCAGTCCCATTGTCACTAGTTTGGGAGGTACATGTATGGGAAGCAGAGGGATTTACTGTAGAGATGCAATGGAGTATGGGGGAAAAGAAGTTGGTCTCCATAGCGACGAGTGTAATGGAAACATCAGTGAGAGCTCAGTGGCAGAGTGGCATTGAGACGCCCAGAATCTTTGTGACTCTGAAATGATACCGCTCGCTGTAAAATCATCCTGCAGCTCAGCTCTACAGAGAGAGAGGAGGAGGAGGAGGGAGAGGTGTCAGAGCGCACAAAGCTCTGAAGCTCAATCATTCCGCTTAAAAATTTCCACGAGATGATGATTCAGAAATATGATAATTGAGAAAAAGCAGAGATTCACACGACAGCTGAATGTGTCGATGCAGATTTTCTAACCCCTAATAAGTGTTGTTCAAAGTGACGGTTTGAGACAGCAGGTGAACAGCATGACGATACATAAAGAAGCATGCTGTCTACATGTGACATGTTCAAATGACAGAAGTCTGGTCAAAAGAAAATGTCTCTCTCTTGATGTACGTCATTATGCAAAAAGTGTACACAGTTTAATTTGCTTTGCCTTATAAAAAAGGGATTATTCCAGTTTGTTAAAACTTAGGTCTTATTTTCGTAGCTCTGGCCATCCTTTCTATTGGGTAGAATGTTGTACTCACCAAAGTAATTACTGAGATCTGAGAAAGGGAAAGGGGCCCACTGAGATCGCATATGCAGATGGCCCAGTTTTCATGCTACACCAGTGGGTTTAAGCACAAAAAGCGCTTGGTTAATGTTGTGGAAGGATTATGGTCGTGGTTAAAATAACGGTGACTGATGTGTGGTCATCATATTTAACCCACTTTATCTGGAGGCTGAACCAAAAGTGAACATATAACATGTCAATAACCCTCCAGTGCACAGGACAACTGTTAGATCAAAAGATGAACCAAGAAGTTGTTCTGTAAACTGTGATGGATGTTTAAAAATTTTTAGTTTAACTGTTATTTGACTTTTGCTGTGTCTCAATTCAAAGTACTTCATACTAAACCTTCGTTACACAGGCGCATTGCAGGCAGAGACTCTCCAACTCTCTTAGTGAAAAGCGGCCTGGTGGCAGACGCAGCTGAGACGCACGTAATCTTGCTAACATGGGCGGCCTTAATAAACTTCCGAGAACGTTTCCGCCAACGCAGGACCGAGGTGCGTGTCGAAGCATGCGTTACTAACTGTTTTGCGGACATAAGGCATTCACTACGCATCGCAGTGGTGGCAAACATGCAGTCTAATGAGAGTACCCAGAATGGTGCAACGTCATCATAGGTTGCAAAAGTGTGTGTGGCAACGCTGGGCATTCTCACCTCCAGTGGTCTATTTTTCCCTACGAGGCGGAACGGGGAGGAATCATACCGGTACATTTTGGGAGGTTGGAGAGTACACGACGTTCGGAGAAGGACGGTGCATAATTTCTGCCTCACATAAAACGAGAGGGACACACAGGCGATGAAAAAGTAGGAAGCAGTTAGGATTTTACTAAATATCATGATGAACATCTAGAAAGCTAGTCAAGTATTGGTTACTTGGTATTGTGGTTTTATTGGAATTACTTAAATAAACTTTCAGAAAACCACTGTTAATAAATGACACTGGTGACGTGAAGTGAGTGGGCAGTCAGCATCCTGTTGGCTCCCTGTACACAGTCGGTGCAGAGCGACCCGATCCATCGCTTCGTAGAAGAATAATAAATTATAATCACAATTAGAATTCGAACTAGTTTACTATTCCGCCTGTTCCTATATTTTTTTTAGCACTGACTCTCTGCTACTGACCTACTCTTGCCGTTTACAAATCATGCATCCCAACGCGAACATCACATGGAAGACCACCACGCGCTACAGTCTCACCTAGTTGGATGCCACCGCGCTTGCATAATCGAGCAGAAAGCAACAGTTTGTACCAGTTAACTCGTCCTTATGTTGGATAAGAAATCTGCACTGTTTTTCTAATATTAAGTCAGTATCATGGATCCTGTTAGCTGGTGTTGTAATTTTACTAACTTTTCCATATTATATAATATATATAATATATAATATTTCACTGCTACACCAGCCAACAACGTAACCTATAAACAACAATGCAGTCAATTTACCTGCTAGGTGAGCCCCAGGAGAAGCTAGCTGACAGTATTTTGCAATTCCTCCGAGTTAGCAAGCAAGCTAGCTTTAGCTAAAATCCCAATATACACAAGCTTTCCAGTAATGTTAGCTTTGACTTTGGACTTTGTGTGCTGGATTCTGTGTTGTGGTGGGTGTCGGCCATTCGTTGTTGTTGTTAGTGGACTAACTAACTGTTAGTGGCAAATGTTTGCTAGTGTTGTACACTGTTGAAGCACTGAGAGAAGGCACTCAGGAGCCTGAATGAAAGTCACATCTTTTGAATTTTAATGGAAAATTCGACCTGCATCCCTACAAATAAAAAAAATCCACAGACAACCAAGAAACTACTTTACAACCCGTTCACACATCGGTAATAAAAAGGGATTAACACATAACAATAACACCTAAAATGCTTCAGAATCTTACATATTACTGTGGCTACTGTGTTGTTATGTTTAAGTTAATTTAATTTTTAATTTTGTTTTTAATTTTTAATTTTAATGTAGGTTTAATGTATGTTTCGTATGCTACTGGATACTTGATACTTGAATTTCCCTCGGGATAAATAAAGTATCTATCTATCTATCTATCATTTACAGCACTTTAACAAACACACTGTGTTACTGAACAAATGTCTAATTCATTATACTATCTTTCATGGTGGAGGACACAGTTGTCATATAATTCCCACAATATGTAGTCTGCACTTCAGAGAGTCATCTATCTTTCACGTGACATGTAATTTTGGCTTTCACCAACTTTGGTGTAAATTTGGCAGTGTGGAGGCTTCACTCTCTGAACACTTCATGACACTGCTGTTATTTTATATTGATGTGTGATCATTTTAATACATCCGAGCAGTGACATAAACAGTGAACCAAAAAATTACATAGGAGCAGGAATTTGGAGCCGAGCCCAAAAGCCCATGTTGTCAATGTAGCCCTGAAAGTGCAGAGCAACAAAACCATCATTACTCAGGTGCCTGCCAAGAGTGCACCAGAGAAGCTGCTACTATAAGATGAACATAATAGGATGCTAATAAATCCTCTGGAGATCACCGGGAGTTCAAAATGATGTTTCCCAGAATACTCATCAATCAGACAAGTGAGAGGCTGACTTGCTCTTGGAAGGCGTCCTGTTTCAGCACAGCTTTGCTCCGTCTAGTGTACAACCCACACTCGTGTTTTTCCCTAATACCTCAGTTTGATGTAAATAACCGTCATTTGATGACTAATGCTACAATCTTTTACCGCTTCACTGTTGCAATTCTTGCCTTCAACCTGTCTGTTCAGAGTATCCTGTTTTCTCCTGTCTTGTCCTGGTTTGTCTTGTTGTATTCAGTGCTATTCCTGTACATCTTTAACGTACACTTTGATGCTGTTTAATTAGATTTTTAGCCATAATAGGGGTGTGGCTCTAGGGATGGCAATGCCAGTCAATCAGTCGGTCCACCACTTTGGTCCAAACTGAAATATCTTAACAACTAATAAATGGATTGATGTAAAATGTTGTGCAGACATCCATGGTCCCCAGAAGCAAATTACCTTTTTATCACCACAAGGTTAACATTTCTAGTTTTGAGTGAAATTTCTCAGCAAGTGTTGGACAGATTGCCATAATATTTGGTATATACATTAATGTCCCACCCAGGAAGAAGAGTAGCCTAATTACTTTGATGATCCCTTAACCTTTCATCTAGAGTCATTATCAGGTAAAAATTCCATGTCGAGTTATTTCTGGTTTATGACTAAATACTAAATACAAAACTAATAACATTAAGTTGATGAACTTTCATTCTCAATTTTACACTATACTTTATGAAACCATTGCATCTCAAATTGATTGATTTTGATCAGATCTGTTGATCTGTTTTGATAGAAACTGACTGAATTGAATTGCACTGGATTATATTACATTAGATAGAATTTGAGTGGATCGGATTAGGTTAGATTGGACAAGACTAAACTAGATTAAATAGGATTTTAAAAAAAGAAAGAATTTGATTTAAACCTAAAAAAAAGAAGGAAAATCGTATTTTATCCAAGAGCAAACTTCCATTGTTTCCACTTCGGCCCTCAAAGACAAAAATAACTTCACATGACATAAAACACAATAAAAAGATCACTGCAAAAAAATCACAAAGTATACAAGGTACTGGCTTTGAATTAATAGCTGCATAATGTAAAACATCACCAATTAACTTATAAAGTATCAGCATTGAGGTGGTATTCAATGATCTGGAATGTACTGTATTAACACTACACTACTTTTCCACATTTCAATTTGGACAACTTGTCCACATTGTCTGTGAGTTGATACATATCCTCCCTGCTCCAAAGAACAAATGCAAGTTATACCATTAAAAAAATTCCTTTGCATTTGAACTGCATTGTTCTGGATGGGATTTTGTTTTTGTCTTCTTCAAAGGATTTGCTCATTCTCACAGTTCATCTTTCAGCCTTTAAAGTGGAGATATGTGCTGGAAGAAAACATTTTTCACTTTGTTTGTTGAATTTCTCTCTTGGCTGAGAGCACCAGCAGCTCCGTGACTGTTTTTCTTTACCGAGAAACTTGTTTAATGAGACAGGATAGAGACCTTCACACCAACCGCAGCTTCATCAATTAAGATTTTTAAGCCATCAGAAGTCACTTTCATTTCCAATCTGTGGACTGTATGCCTTCCTTGAAGAATAATGAGATGCTGACTCTGCCAGGGGTTTACGTCGACTACCAGTATAACAATCCACTGCAGGAAGTGTAAACAATCTTCCCTCTGTTCACCAGATCAATTATAATTTTGTTCCTGAAGTCAATATGCTTCTCATATCCCTCTTTTTCTCCAGCTACCATATCTATCGGACCTTTGCGTGCACATAGAAGGTTAAATCAAATCTCATTTTCTGACTAAGATCATAATGTATGATGTACACTGTTTCATGAAAGCAGTTTTCTCTTCCATTGTGGGATTGGAGCTGACACCTTTTTTTGTTCAAAGACACTGTTATGATCCACTGTGATATTATTCCTCTCATCTTTTGCTGGGGCATTAACACGTACTTGGATTTGTCTCTTTTCAGGGTATACCTCTTTTGATAAACACTGCTGCTGACTGCACAAAGAAAGTCAGGAGAAGAAACTCTGAAAATACTACATTCACAAACCCTATTCATAGAGTGCGCTTTCATCCACCTGTTTTTAATGCGCATTTTTTTGCACATTTGCACATATAAAAAACCTGAAAGATTTATGTAAAAACACTGAAAAAAAGAAAATTTGGGAAATAGAAAAAGTTAAGAGCATATAGAAGCACATAAATCATGATGTACATGAAGCACAAGTGTTAAGACTGAAAAGTTCACTTAAGAGACAAAACACTGCAGATGATGAAAGCATCAGGTCTGCATGGAGCGATGGAGAGATGAAACTTTCCTCAAAAATAATACATAAAACAAACATATATGCCATATTTTCATGGTATTTTCTATATGGATTTCTACCACTTGGGGTTTGACTGATGCATGTCATCTTATTCTGCCCAATTCTTCTGCAACAGTTTAATGGCAGCTGGCTGACTCAGCCACCAAATATATATCTCTATGAACAGACTCCTAATGTGCATGGTAGTGGATGAATATGTGCTTGCATTTTCTTTTTCCAATTTTTTTGATCATTCGGTTAAACCTGTCTACAAAAATCTGACAAACAGCGCCTTTTTTGCGCACAAAACTAAAACTAACTTTCCTAAGATTGAAATGATGAATTGATGTCAGTTCCACTTGTATTGCTTTCAATGCTACCTCAATCTGTTGGTGTGGGAAGACAACCAACAGCCATGTGCTTCCTTTTATTTGAGGTCTTTACAAGTCAGATATTTACAGTGGAAAACCAATCCAAAACCAATGTGCATGAATTCATTCTCAAAAACTGATTGATTTAAAAGGGACCAGAAGATAGTCAGAATCAGTTCATCATAGACCTGAGGACAATTAGACTGAATCCAATATGGTGCCAACCCAAACAGGACCAAATAGAGTGAAAACACCAACACTTGCAGCAGCACAATGCCAATTAACAAGCAGCCACCTTGATGAAAGAAGAAAGAAAGAAGAAGAAGAAAGCATCAGACTTGGGTCCCAGATTGGATGTCAGTCACAAGAAACAGACCAGTGAAAACTTCTACTTACATCTTCACTGAGAGCGCATTGTGCACACAGAGGTTAATGCAATCCAGGAGATCACCCCGGACTGCAGCCACTCCGTGCAGATGCCCAACAGGCCAGTGAAAGAAGCTAGCACAAAAACAACAACGTAACCCCTCACCGGCCTCCCACCCACTAACCCTCCAACCGAGAATGGATACCTACTTTTGATCGATAACAGCTACATTACATGGCATTGATTTGGCTGACGCTTTTTGTCCAAAGTTACTCACAATCAGTACATTCAACCTGCTAGATCTCATCAGAACTGTGAGTGAATTCCTCCGATACAGACAAGAGCAAGTTCATTGCTGCAAATAGTGTGCTTATATTTTCTCTTTTTACTGCTTCCGAGAAAGGGACACAGCTTTTCCTAACCTACAGAAGTATCAGCCAGTAAATGGTTTAAACAAAAATAAGCCAACAGTAAAAGACCTAGTAATATGCATATAGAAACTTTAGTAAAATAATATAGATAATTTTCAAAATGGGTTGAAAATGACTACAAAACGCCAATAATGGACAATTCAGAAATATGTGCCATTATGTAAAATGTTTTTTAGGTGGTCACATATTAAAATTTTCTTGGCTCTGTTTTCTGGGGACCTTGGCTTAAAGACAACTGGATCTGGCTCAACAAAAATAATTTTAAGGAGCTAATCCTTAATCACAATTCCTCTAAAGTCTGTTGGGAGTTTCATTTCCTCCACATTCAAGTTGTTCCAAGAATGAGGTGAGACTGTGACTCTGTGCTAGTAGAAAATAACACTTGGATGCTTTTTGTCGCATGTTGCCGCCTTCCACGATGATCAAAAGGTTCTGTCAGGAAACTACGAAACTGGGTCCTCCAAAGGTGGGGACGCCTGGCAAGCCTGCCGCCTTTAGAGGAGGCAAGCTCATCTTATTAAAAGCTGTGTACTGTATGTATCTGCCTGCTGGGACATTTTAAACATAGCAGCGGCTCATACTTCGCATCATCTTACACAGAATAACTCAAAAAGATTTTTAAAAAAGCTCACAAAAAGTCTCTGAGCAATTGCCAAACCTACAGTCCTTGTCAGTTTAAGTAATCTACTTTATGCATGCCTGCTAAAGCTGACAGACAGTCTGTTGCTCTAATGTGTATTTGAAACTGTACCATACTGTTTTGGTAAAGTTTTGTTGAGTTTATTATATATAGAATTATGCATTGATTTGTAGGACATCTATATTATATTTGTATAAAACATTTAGTTACATTTCAAAGGCTGCTGGGAGCAAAATCATAACCACATTGAAACTGTACAGGAAAAAATACAAAACAAAATCTCAAAATGCTGCTGTCTATTTTGTTTGAATTACAAAGTGGGTCTGGAATAATGCAGCTTGTCCCACCTACTCACAGATAAAACAGTTTGCCTGAATGAAATTATGATGTCAGGTAAAGTCACTGACAGGAAATTATCTCCCAGATCTGCTTGAAACTGCAAAGTGAAATCCAAATGATCAAAAGTGAGCACTCAATCCACGGAAATACCTTTTATCTCCATCGTGCTGTGTGCAGTTAAACTCATTCAGACACTGAATCCTCAGAAGGGCGCAGCTGTTTTCTCCATGGCACCTGAAGTCCAAATGAAATGGCTTCAGAGACAACAAAGGTCCAGTGTATTACATTTATGAGGATCTACTGTCAGAAATTAAATATGATATGCATAACTATATTTTCATTAGTATATAATCACCTGAATGTAAGAATCGTTATGTTTTTCTTACCCTAGCCATATTTCTACAGTAGCCCAGAAGGGACAAACTAACACTGCCACCATAGTTTCTCCTCCGTGTTTGGAAGGGGAGAGTGAAGCGAGGGAGTTGCGATCTGCAATTACACCACCAGATGCCACTAAATCCTACACCCTGGACCGTGTTGTATTGTTAAGCAATTTTTTGGAACTGTTTTGGAAGGCACAGACAAATTATTTCATCCAGTCAATAGATGTGTCAGATCAAAAAAAGCTTCTATGTACTGTTGTAGAGGGGAGGGAAAAACATATTTTGAATTTTCTGTAATGCTATTTCCAAGTGGAGTTAATCCCTGGTGTCTGATATTTAAATCCAGTGTTACAGAATGACAGTGCTACAGTGATCCATGCCAGGACCACAAAGCTGAAGCAGCTGGCTCGGTCACACCGTGATCAGTGGATTTGCTCGCGGGGTCAGAATAAATCTGCACAAATATTTTGCCTCAACTTTGGTGAACTTTGACCTGCAAGTTTGACCAATAGCAAGCTGGCTTGACAGTGCAGACCTTTGAGGGGTCAGAAAGCCACAGAGAAAACAGAGGAAGCTGCACAAGCGTCTTAACTGTGTTTGTGCGACAAACAGCAATGGTTGGCAGACAGTCACGAGACAAGAGTCGAGGGTACAAATACATATTTTGTGTGAAGTTAGCCTAAGCTAACATGCTGACATGTTTGCTGACAGACAGCTAGAATCTAGCTAGTGTTTTTGCCCCCTCTTGAATTACGTTTTATGGAACAAAAAGGTGTGCAATGGTGAATGGGGAAGTAAACGAAATAGCAGACATAAAATAGAAAGAAGCTCCTTAGCTGTTAGCTCACCAGCTACAGGTGTTCACTAACTAACCAACCCTATGAGGAGTCACTATGTCACCAAGCTTTCAGCCCCACCTATTTTGCATGGACTGTCACTTTGTGGTGTGCCCATTGCCGAGTCTACTTCACAAATATAAATGTGTGTTGCCATCGGCACTACATTTGTAATGAAGAGCAAGCACAGAAATTACACCCGTTCGATACTGCTCAGCGTTCCAACAGAAGACAAAAGGATGATGACACTGTGCCATAACCACAGTCGGACCAGTGCTGCTACAGCACAGCACCACTGCAGGGTGAAGAGAAGAAAATTTAATTTCGAGCTCACTGGCAGGCAGGCAGGAGTCTGTGATGAAATCCTCTCTGAGATTCACAAAACAAGGTAAAAGCGAGCTCTGAATGTCAAATGCTTATCTGATCCAATCACTTGCGTGGGTTCAGTTTGTGTCAAAGACGAGAAGCATATCACCGCTAATTAGTGAAATAATCCCTGATCTGAGTCACCGTCGTAAGCGCAGAACAGAGCATGTGTTGGGAATTTGACTCATGTGCTCTTCATGGTTCACGAGGTTGCTGATATAAATGGAAGATTGATAAGCTCCCATCTGATTGTCCTTCTGGCTCCAAATTGATGACATGCTTAGTGATTACTGAACTGTTGAGCAGCTCATTTGGTCATTGCTCATTATGTACCATAACATTACTGCTTATTATTTATTTATTTATGTTCTGGCAGCTATGTAATGCCCTCTTGAATTAGATTACTATGATGACTATTATTACTGGTGGTGGTATTATATTAATGTTAATATTATTACAACAGTAGCAGTAATTGCTTCATTCAATGAATGCACATAAGTAAAATTTTAAGATACTTAAATCTTATCGTATGTTTGTATTTTCATTCCGCTACTACATATTTCTACTTCACTACATTTTAGTGAAAACATTTTTAATTTTTACTCCAGCTACTACTTTATTTACCAACTATACGTACTAATTACATTTCAGATAAACACTTGACATACAAAACATGATCGTCTTATAAAATATGACGCACTGTTGTTACTGTTGTTGTTACTTGTGATAATTAAATTATCCATAAGTATATTAAGTAGTTACAATTAGCTAACACCTATCAGGTATAATGTTAAGATGCTGTTTACACAATAATGTAACAATAACAATAATCCAACATTATAATAATACACTGGCGACCTTCATGATAAGTTCTTTTACTTTTATACGTTTTTACTGTTGATTCTGGCGTCCCCTGTGGATAAAAGAGGTAGTGTTTCCACCACCTCGTCTCATTGATTTCCAGGGGAATCAGACCAAATCCAACCCGGTGGCAGGCATTAAGAATAACTATATAGAAATAGCTAATCTTCTCGCTGTCGGTCTTGTGTGCTTATGTAGGTCATATAGAGGCATCAGTAATACATTTAGTCTGTTTCATAAGGTTATGTGTTTAATACAAGAAGTTGTTTATTTTTACATTGTGATATTACAACTTATCAGCCAATCCCATTTTGGTTAAAACACAGGAACCTGTTTGAACAGTACTTTCTGTATTACTTCTGCCAATGACTAATATTATTGTTGATGTATTAGTATTAGCCGACTGTGTTAAAGTGATACTGAGACATTTTGGCATTTCCAACACACCATTTAGACAGAAAATGACAAATATATTTTTATGGCTATATCATGGTTGTTTTTATGGTTGATGTTGGGATTTCATACCAAAACCAATAATCAATAAAAAACATTGCAGATTACTGAACAGTCCCCTCTGCTCCCCCTTTTTTTTTTCAGAATTTCCCCATCTAACCAATATACAATGACACTATTAAAGGATTCCTCCCTGTGCTTTCAGGAGGCACGATGCTCTAAAGCACCATTTCATTCTGACTTTAACCAAAAAACAGTAAGTTGAGTTTGAGCAGCACCGTTGGAGGAGCTGCTGAACGTCTGATTATCTTCTCCTCAATCAGACGGATGGTGTTGGTCCACTCGTCCTCTTCCAGACCCACATGACTTTGTCATAATTACTTTTGCCAACAGAGGTGAAAGTGGATATTTGAATCATTAGACACGGACACTCAGCTCACCTCTTCTCATATCTGATATTATCATATATCATCATTTGATATTGTCTCTAAAAGTTAACCTTCAGTGGGGAGGTGGATCACACCATAGCAGTGTTCCCTTTTATGTGAACCCATTCAACACCAGGCACTTATCCAAATACCAGGAATATTAATTATGCTAATATAAGAACTGAAAAGTATTATAATCATTCGATTGATAAAAATATAAGTAGATTTCATTTTGTGACCAGATTAGCGCTGTTGAGTGCAAACCCAAATAGCTGCTTTTTCTGTCTGTTAAGCAGCTTAACGTCTCCGTTAAAGGATAAAGTTGTTCTTTTTCAAGCCAGACCTGGTGGAAGCGATGTTTCCCCTGATTTAGAATTCTGCACAAAACAACATCACAGAGAGATTAAAGCACTCCGCTGTAGCTCCTACGTAGGTTTAAACACCCAAATCTGACCATCGTTTAGGCCTTTAAAGAAACATGATAAATGTAGTTTTGGAAGGAGCTGAAAGTGCACTCACACTCAAAGAACGTCTATATGTTCTAGTCTAGTTGCAAACCACATTTTACACAGGTTTTATGGACTTTGTATGGACTATTCTTGGCTACCAATGTGCCAGCAGCAGACAAAAAAAGGACAAAAAACTCAATAAGACCTGATAGCGAGCATATCTGTAAGTCATATTTTTTTTCAATAGAGGACATAAAGACATGTCTGATTGCACATTGAGCTTTACAATTTTTGAGAACAGAATTTATTGTGGCTTTTGAAGGCCTTTTGATTAACCCTGTTGGACTGCTTTTAGTGAGAGGTTGCCACAGAGCAATTTTTCTCGCCATTACAAGCTTTAGGTGTCAACACTCACCATGTGTCTGTTCCTCTCTGCATATATATCAGCTTATATATATCAGCTCTCTGCAACTTCAAACACTTCTTTCTGCTATTCATGTTTTCTGGTGACAAAGAAGAAAACCAGAATTCATTTTGTCGACAAAGAAAACCATGTTTTACCAGAGCAATAAACCAGGATTTTTTTTCTATGTATGACTAGATATCATGATTTTCTCTTTTTAAACCTTCACTCTTGTCTTGTCCTTTGACACAAAATGTTAAAATGTCATTGAGCAGATATTCTTAAACAAACAAACGAGAATTTTGAGCTGAACTTCAGGACAGAAAAGAAGACAATTTGTCCAGTATGGCTGTCTCTGACAATCCACAGAGAATATGACTAAAATTCAGCAAAATGTAAGAATGGATTAACATAAAATGTAAAAACCCCCAAAACATTAGAATATAGATATTAGAAAATATAAATGTAATATTTCTGCAGAAATGTGCCCTGACTCAGACCTGTGAGGTTGGCACCCTGACCTGTTCTATCTGATGAAAGCTTTAATGTTATTGATGCCTTCAGATATGTGTTTACAGTAGTATGCATGATCCCACTGGGAACAGGCCGGCCAGTGATGTCTTGCTCTGTCCATTGAGCTACACAGCACCAGCGGTTTTTGGCATCGACAAGAGAAATCAAGAGGATTATGTGCTCCGCCTGCCAGCACAGTCTTTTGATCAGAGGCCAGGTAATATCAGGCAATCTACATTAATCCTACCATCTCTATCTCCTCTTAGTTCTCTCTTCTCGCCCTCCCTTCTTACCAGGTTATTATCAGTCTGAGGGATAATTAAGCCTTGTGGGACTGCTGTAGGCTTTCCTCCTCTAAGTTGTCAAAAGTTAGAGGGAGGCAGATCAAACGCCTTTGAAACACAAGAGAAAATAAAAAGCTAATCTACCAGAGACAACAGACGTATTGCTGAAGATACATTGCTCTTCTCTGACTCTCATCTAGCGCTTCAAGATAAAAGTTCACTCAAACTCTAGGCAGAGTTTGAAACGGCCTTCTAAACAAGTTTACAATTAACAGGAAGACACATTGGAGTTTGAAACACATTTTAAAAAGATTGAGTTTAGTGCTTAACTGATTCATCGATTAACCCATCTAATCACAGAAAATTAACTGTTTAATTCATTTATCTAGCAAAAGTTTAAAACTATGGCTTCTCAAATGTGAGGAGTTTCACATTTTGAACTGACGGACAGGAAACACAAGCATTATAGTGACATCGCCTACTTCCGGGAACTTGTGATGGCTTCATTTCACAATTTTCTAACATTATACATAATAACTAACTATTAATAAGTTAAGTTATTCACAAGTTAAGTGAAGCAGAAGTAGTTGCAGTCCTTCTTCATTCAGTACTAAAATAAATTTGATCCCACAATTCAGAGTTTGAATTTATGAAATGACGACGTAATTAACAAAGTTCAGCAGCAACATCATTTCTCCGAACCAATTCAAGTTTACTGATGTTAAAACTTCTCCATTTTTGCCAGTAAAAAGAGTCAGGGATGTTTAAAAACGTATTAGTGATTTTTCCTGCTAAGAAAGGCAGCTTGGAGCACGAACACATGCTGTCCTGAGCCAGAAGCAGCTGTTTGATTGAATTCTTAATGCACACATACGTTTTCTCCACAGCAGATCAGTGCGCCAAACCATGGGAAACGTTTTAATTGTTAAAGTTGCTGTCATTTAGAAAAAGTGAGTTCTTCTGCATAATTAATGTTATAAACTAAACTATAAACAGTTTATACATTTTATATACAATTAAAACTGAGAACTCTCACATTTGGATTAAATGATGACTGATAAGCAGCACAACTGTTGTTCTGGTAAGTGTCACATTTGTGGCAACACTCAAAATGTGCCATCATCTAATTTAAAAATAATGTGAGGAAATGATTCACAATCTGAAGCACCTTTATAATAATCCTGAAAAACCAACACACGTTTTAAACTCTTACCTGCCTGCTGATGTGGTCCGGCTGTATGTTGTTTGTGGGAGGGTTTCTTCTGTAGACTGGCATGGATCCTTAATCATAAAACGAGAAGGCCTGGAAAAGGCACAGATAGAGAGAGAAACAAACAATAAAGGGTGACGCATTTTATTTTATAACTCAAAAGACTGTAATGCATTTTCACCCACACACCCTCTAATGAACTGTCTGGCCGTTTGATACAGAGGACTGCATGTTCAGTCACATTTAAGCATCAGACTCTCACTAACAGAGCATCCTCCAATGAAAGTGCTCTTTTCCAAAACACTACATCTGTTTAGAAGGAAAAAAACAGGCTCATTATTATCCATTTCTGAAACAGTGTTGTCTTGTTAATTCCCAATTTGAGCTACTTTCTACCATCTGAAAACAATGCAAAGTTGTATATATGCACTCAAGATTAAAAATGGTATAGTAAATAGTATAGTACACTTTACATACCGGCAAATTGTACCACCCATCTAAGACTCAAAATGCCATTTTGCATTTTAATTCCACCATTTTGTTATCCATTTATATTTTCTTTGTCTAATTCAAATGTTACTTTTATTATTATGTTACATTCTGCTTTATTGCACACTAACCTTGTTAGCTTGCACCCAAAAATAGCAAGGAAAATGTAATTTTTACATTTAATTTGTGTAAATTAACATACATGTGTAACAAATATAACAAGTATTTATTTTCTAATTCAATAAGACCACTCTGTAAAGTGTGTCTAATTCTAATTTTCAACAAAGTTAGAGAAAATCTATAAATAAAAGAGGAAATAACAAGTAGCTCATGATGTGTCGACACCAAGCAACCTGCCGCCAATTTCAGACTAATTTGTCAAATGCAGCATCTGTTTATGGCACCGAAACCACGCTTGGGTTTCAACTTGGATTTGATGCATCTAACATGTTATGCTGTGTGTTCTGTTCACTCTTAGTACAAGATGCCAAATTGCAGGAGTTAGAGAGAGAGTATGGTTCTTGCAAGGCTGCAGCCTTGATTATATAAAAAAAATTCTGGTGCGAGCAGATGGCAGTGTAGACTTTCCTTGCTTGTTTAAAAGTAAGCAGTCCACCCACCTTCCACATTTTGCACGCTTTATTTTAGCGAAGAGAAAGCTGAAAAGGGGACAGACTATCGAAGGCCAGGAAAATAAGAAAACATTTCCATTGTTTCAATGTGGATTGATATTTTTGAGTTAAGAGGCTGTTTTTGGTTATTTTTTAAAATTAAAATTGACCTTTGAATGTTAGTATATGCTTTTTTTGTTTTTTATTAGTGTAGTACTAACTTGGAGGAACATAATGGTTTTGCCATATGGAAGGTAAATTTGTTGATATTGAATGACTCAGTCCTGAATCATGATTTGTCTGGAGGTTTGCTAACAACATAGTTGATCAGTAATTAATGTGCCTGTCTCCTCAAATAAGATTATTTTCAATACAGAAGTGCAAACATTTTACAGAACAGAAGCCACAGGGAGCTTGGCGAGGTGGATGCTTGCAAAGACTGAGGTTCAGAGTGCCATCTATGGTTAAGTTTAGGTAACAAGACCACTTAAAGTTAGGGGCAATAAAGCACAAGATCTGAAACCACATAGGGACAGAACTCGAAGCACAAAACAAATGTTAAAACCGTGTAACGGTGCAGAAACAAGGAATCCAGCGCGGACGCGTCTGGATGCATCGGACCACTGAGCGCTCCGGCTGGTGGGTGACGAAACTGTTAGTTGGGTCGTGTTTGGTTTTGGATCTGCCGCTTTTAACATGGTGGCCAGCCCAGGAACTTTTACATATCACAGCTAAACAGTACACTAAAGTATTGTTATTGTATTGTTGAGGCAAGAAATTGGCAATGCAGAAACAGAATGAGTGAGCGTGCCACCTTGTCTCGTAAAAAACTGTCTCTGCACGCTCTGAGATCTTTATTTCTCCAATTTCCTTTTGTGCTTGCTCGATAGTTTTGACATTAACAAAATGACACTGATTACCTCAGTACAAGTTGTTAAATTTGTTTACAAGCTGTATTGCTTCGCCTTCACATTGTTTCTGCCTGTTTATTGATCCTTGAGCTTTTCACCCCATTGCAATACTGAAACTTTAATATGATGTCTTGAATTTAAAGGAAGGTGGTAAAGGTTTTGAAAAGTCCAAGGCAGCTCACACAGAGCGAGAAAAACACCCGTAAAACTGAATCAAAAAACATCAGGGACACTTCTGATGCTCGCAAAGCACATGAAAGAGGTCGAGTCAGGTAAAAGCCATGTTCCTCTATTGATTCCTCGAATAAAATCTATACCAATTTCAACAGATGGGATGCAGGTAAAGAGGAGTAGCCAAATCAATGGAAAAGATTTTAAAGCTACAGGATAACAAGGATGTGGAGAATGGGACTGAAGTTGGATACGAAGGAGATGACCCTAATATTTTGTTCATTAAATCAAGGCCTGTGTTGAGGACTATTTTGTGGGCCAGCCAACAAAGATAAAAATATCCTGTGAAGTTGTCCTTTACAGAGAGAGAGAGTGATGGAGATCCTCGCTGATGGTAAATCAGCCCGCAATAAATGTAATTTCTAATTTTAAGAGGTCCATTAATTCTTGTCCAGCACCTCTGCCAGTAGTAGTTTTGATGGGGGTCACGAGGAGAGCTAACATTCATAACAACTGCCATATTACAACTAGATGTGGCTGGCGACAGCGTCCCGTTTTGACAGCGTCCTCTCGGAAATAACACATGATGCAATTAGGCGCCATTATAGGTCAAACCCCACACAAACACGCCCGAGCAGACGGAGAGCAACAGTAAATCACTCTAATCCAACAGTGAGATGAAGGCAGGTTATTCCCACATCACTGAGGTGACGGGGATTTGTGTCACACGCTGAGCTGCAGTTTACCAGCTTGAGTCATGATAAAAGCTGTGATGGAGCACAGCTGTCATTCAGGAGGGCTGGACCACAAATCTCTGATCACCTGCCTTCAACACCTCCAAAAACCACAGACCGCATGCTTTAGTCAGCATGGATGGGATGGGATGCCCGGGGAAAGATGCAGTTCTTGTACCAATGTGGTTTTTCTGTCACACAAAGAATCCAGATGCACACATTTTATGTCAGCTGTGTTACGAAAAGACAGAAAAAACTAAAGGAAAAATGCAGTCAAAAATCTGACAAGCAGCCAGGGCTTATTTGTGCAGGATTATCTTTTTTCTTTCTTTGCTCTCGTATAAATCGGGGTGATCATCGCTGATGCTGTTACACTCCTGGTCCCTCAAGCAGAGATTTAACTCCTCTCCCTCTCATCCTCTTCCAACCCTCAGTTCCACCGAGCCTGCCTATCAATACAGAGACACTAAATGCTGCTCAGACTGTCAGAAAGAAACTGCAGCTTGCCTTTTACACTTTTAACACCCCCACTGTACAGCTTGCATGAGCACAAACTAACTGAGCAGAGAAATGTGGAGAATTGAGTCTATTAGAGGGGATAGTCTTGGGGAAAGGAGAAACAGAGGAAAATTGTACAACACCCAAAGTCTGCAGAAGTTGTTTGCTCCTCTTCACAGAAGACAAAAAAGAAAAAGCTGATAAAAGGAGAAAACGGTTAAGATTAAACCCAGAGATGCAGAGAGAGCTTACCTGCCCACGGCGCAGACACACAAACAGATTTGTGGCTTTCGGCTTACGCTCCACGCCGCTCCACTCACCTAAATCACTTCCATGACTCACGCAGAGGGAGGATAACCAGCTCCATGGGAAAGTGGAGTAAACACTCGTTGAAAAGGCAGGCAGGGTGCTCGCTCTCGCTGCAGTGCTGCTATCTCTCATCCTTGTTTCTCCTCCTCTGCCTCTTTCTTTGCTTTGATCTCTCTCTCTCTCTTTCCAGTGGTGCCCCCCTCTCTCTCCATCTCTGCCACCCCCTCACTCTCCACCACAAGGTGTCACAAACAGAGTGTGTCTGCACCCACTGCCTCTTATTGGCTCTCACTTCTCTCTCTGCCTCTCTCTCTATCCCCACCACTCTCCCCACCACCCCTCTCACCCTCGCTCTCTTTGGATTGTCTGCCTTAAAGAGGCAATGCATCACACCACAGCTGCACAACTCGGAGTATGTCCACACTTAAGCTAAATTTAAAGACGCTGTTTATGAGCGGAAAACGGAAAATAAACAGCGTTTGTGGGTCCTTTACACAAAGAGCTCTGTCCTTAAAGCCCTAAATAATAGGAAAATGACTAAATATGCTTTTCCTCTTCCTATCTAAGTTGACAAACAACAAAACTGTTGATTGCAGCAAACATCTACATAAGACTGCCCTCCTTTCTCACCTCTATTGTGTTTTCATACAGCTGAAACTCACAGTTTAGTTGTTCTCATATGCTTCTCTTCCTGCTGTCAGACAACTGAATGGGGATAAAATGTCACACGTGCTACCTGTTAACCAATTATCTGGACAAGTTTCACTAATCAAAACCGACGCCATATCTGCCACCAACGCATCAGCCCAGCAGCACTCACACTTTTATCACCATTTAATAAGGGATAATCATTTGTGAAATGTGATCCTTCCAGCATTTGTGATAAGCAAGAAAGCGTGGGTATATTGCACCATGACTGTACACTAATAAAAACATACCTATGAATTTTATATTCCATTTCCATGAATGCTTTTGACGAGGGATTGTCCAAAAGCGTGTGTGCAGTTATCATGTCTGTCTCTATGAAGGAGATGGCCATTAAGAACAGCTGCAATTGTTTTTGGCTTTAAACATGGTTGGATGAAATGTTATGTTAACTAGTTAGATTCAAGCGTATGCTAATTTGAACTCTAAAAGGAGAAGGAGTAGCTCTTCTAGAGGGACTTTCAGATGGCTTTGAGGGAACGGCTTGTTACAAATCTCATCAATGGCAGCCCTGACCCTCCCTCATATTTCAAACAACATAAGGATTAAAAAGTCGTAAGATGAAATGGGGCAAACAACGTATGTACAAGCGCTCCAAAAGCCCAAATTTATAAAGAAGTAGAGACTTTTACCTGTCTACACATTCATACTGTCAGAACCCCAAACTGCCACCACTAAGGACTGTGCATTTTGAGTGAATATAACCTTTACTGATCAGTTCAAACTGGGTCTGTGCTGAAAGGGGGCCAGGAGTCAAGTTGCCAATTTGCAATTATAATTAGCCTTCAAGCCCCTTCAAATGTAGATTACATATATTCTCCATGCTGCCATGTCCTCGTGTAATATTTGTCCTAAATCTGCATGAAAAACAGATTAATGGCATAATCACAGATGTGTTGAAGGCGTAAAGTGCTCTCAGTGATGTTGTGTTTTGGTATCAGAAAATGTGCTGCATCTGTTTTAAAAATGTAAGCGTCCTAAATCATTCAGATCACACCATGTAACATCACGCACCAACACAGAATCCCCGCTGTTACAATACTCCTGTAAGCGTTAGCCTAATTCAAGTGCAGCAGCTTCCATATGAACAGGAAATTAAAGAGGAAAAAGAGGAGGATGGAACATCTGTCCCGCTCCTATTGGGAACTACAGTGTCTGTCGTAATCAAGAGTCATCTTATTGTCCTTCTTGTTAGTTTTTATTTGTGGGGTTTATACGACTCTTGGTCTGCTGGTGTGTTTACTAGCCTCAAGAACATACAATTAAAGATCCAGAGATAGATGAAGGATTTTTACCATTACATTATCTTTATTTTTCAGTCTTGAGATGCAGAATTTCATGGTCAGCAGATGGTTTTTATCCCTGTACTATTTTTTCTTTTTTTTTTTCTGAAAATAAAACCTGGAGGACAGATATTAGGTATGAAGCAAACATCAGTGTCAGAGAAAGCTGGTGCTGTAATGTGTACAATTATTTTTGACTTGACTTGACTGAGGCAGCTCTGTTATTTTTTATATTAATATTTTAATTTGTTTTTATCTTCCTAAAAGCATAGTTAGCTCCAATTACACATGAGGTCTTTTGAAGATACATGAAGGTCTCTTTGAATAAAAAAAAAAAAGGTGGTACTATGTTTATTTCGTACATACTTTGCTTCCTATTTCTAAGCAGCCACTTGTTTCTACTATTTTCCAGTACTCAGAAAAACTACAGAAAGACACAAACAATAATAAACATTCGATAAAAAATAATCTTTGAGTTCTGAACAGTCAGTCAATTTTAGTTAAATTATGTTTTTTTGTTGCTAGCTTGGACCAATTTGAAAACTGACCTTGATGATTCATTCAAGGACGCACTGCCATCTACTGAACTTGAATCACCTGCAGCAACGCATTGCATTCATGGTCAAACCTAGAGGATAAATACTGAGAGCATGTAGATGCTGGGAAAAGCACGGTGTAAATTTGGATGTATCTTGCATCAAAAATAAAGCTGTTTAGCAGTTGTCAACTCAGGTGTCAGAGCAATCGCAGCCATCATTTTATAGAACATCCCTCCTTGCAGCACAATTACCGTGCAATAATGTGTAGCTTTGACAAACAATACAGCTAATAAATGTTCAGCGAGATGGATTATGTCTCTAAAGAACATTTACGTCACTGTTAGTTGATTTTCATACTGTTGTGAAATGAGCTGAAACCTGTGTCTGCCTGACAGTAATAAAATCAATGAACAAAGGTATGTATGGAAAAATGTCAGCAGTAATGTAAAGTGAATGCAATTTGTAATTAATGGGCTAAAATGCTAAAATGTGCAAAACTGCTTTATGGCCCTTTAACACATTATAGTTTTTAACTGTGATATGATACAAACCAGAATGATTAAAGTGGTAATGACAGACACATTTTTATTTTTATTTTTCTAAGCAGTTAAAAATATGAACATTTAAAAATGGCATCACACAAGCCTTAATACTCCTGTATGTTTCTGAAGTGAAATAAAAATGTTAAAGTGCTATTACACTAATGGCTCCTAATACAGAAAATCTATTTGCCATCTATTTTCATTATTATAATTCTGCTAACATCTGTCGCCAGATGGTCTGCTCTGCATGGCTTGGATATATATATACTGTTTATATAACCATATATTTAAGTGAATTTACCAGTATTTTATTAACAATGCGGTATTATTATATTTCTACAGTTGTGTCTTATGAATTTGTGTTGCATGGCATACGTGTTTAGTGTACTAACTATTTTTATTGACATTTTATTAAGATTAATATTATTGGTTATTAACATTTTATCTGCTTAATGCTTCTGTGCATGGCTAATGTATCTAAGATTCACACTATTGATGATTTATGTTCTCAAGGTTCAAGGTTGTTTATTGTCATTTCCACATAAAGAGTACACAGGAACGTTCTGCTGCTTCATATTGATTTGTATGGCCACATATACTGAATGGTTATATATACTGAATTTAGAACATCTTGTCATCTTGCAGTTGAAAATTAACTAGCGGGCTAACACTGGTACATTTCACAGTCCAGATGAAATTAAAAAAGGCATTTTTAACCCTTTAAGATGTACCCCTACTTATTAACAATAAATGCCCATAAAATGACAAAAACCCAATTTCTTCTACCTGCTGCAGCACCTCCCATTAGCGTGCAACTGCAGCCTCCCAGTGAACACAGATGGACTTGTAGCTAAAAGTAGTAGTAGTAATGTTTGATGCCCTTAGCTAGTTAGCTTGTGCAGCTAACCTTAACTGATTTAGCCCTGTGGTGCCAGGAGCCGGACCCGGCAATAAAAACACCTTGGTATTTTAGTCACTGTCGTTAAACTGTCCTCCGTCAGCATGGCATGCTGAATTCAGTCCCGGTCTGACCGTGCTGTTCACTGGGAGCTCCCACTCCCATCAGAGTCAGCTTACGTGGACTTTAATGACAAGAAACTTAAAGGGTAACTTTGCAATGCAGTATGTTCAAGTTTACGGCAAGTTAGGGAGTTAATGATTTCTGTTATTTTGGCTGCTTGGTACCAAGAACTAACATGCACTATGGCAGCGAGAGTCAACATGGTGATTATACCAGGAGCCTAAAGCAACAGTCAATGTTCAGTCCACTCAAACAGAAAACAGGCTTCAGTGCCCAGCAGACCCATCAATGCCTCGATATTCTCCACACGCCTGATTAAAGCCTTTTTTTTTTTTTGTATTTTGTCTTGGGAACCCTAATTTCAACAATCTTCTCTCTGGAGCGACTTCATTAAGGGCAAAAGTTCCTCGTCAGCCTCTCTGAGTGGCAAACAACCTGGAACCATTAGCAGCCATGATGATGAGTGACAGTAAGCTCACTATTGATACAACAAGGGGAATGAAATTACACATCAGGGGCCTGGTGTGTACTTTAGATATTCATGTGTGCTTTGGAGACAAGCTAAGCTAATTCATGAATAGATGAATAAATCAATTAAAAATTGATGAGGCGATGCAAAGTCCTGCTCAAAGACATCTATGGGTGACTGGTCTCTTGGCATTGCGTTGCATGACCTTCTTCTCTCCGAAATATGAATATGGATTTCCTGCCTGAGAAATCAACTCTGACTGTGTCAGAACAAGTCTTAATTAACTGTTTTAAAAGTTCAAGTTGCTCTGACAGCGTTTGAGGCCGACAGATGACACTTAGACTATCACAAATACAGGAGCAGGGAAGGAGGGTGAGGAAAGAGAAAGAGATAGAATTTTCTCGAGCAGTTTGACACAGTCTCGCTGATAACGGATGCAAATTACTATTCCCTCCATCTGGAACGCATTAAAGAGAAGATCTTATCATATTTAGCTGCCAAACAAAGTTAGAACTATGACAACTTGGTGCATGGCGATCCTCGCAGCCAGATAGAGAATGAGTAACAGCCACAGTTACAAACACACAAGTGACAAGTCTAATCTTGTTGTAATGTTTTCGTCTGATTCATGTCATCACTGTGTACATTTTGGAGATTTTAAACCTTTTTTTCCGACGCACTTTGGTCCCAGTCTGCTCTCTTTCTTTCACATATAAAGACAGCCAGTTAATGATTAAACCAGTGATTCCTAAACATTTTTGGCTTGGACCCCTACCAAAAAAAAACAATGTCAGGTTGGGGCTTGTCAATGAGTTGTTAGCAGCTCCACCAAAGAGATATTTGTGATTTACCTATCTCAGATTGTTGTATTTAAATAACTGTTAAAACTCTGCATTACTTATATATAAATATAATATAATAATATAATATAAATGCAAAGATTAAAGAATGGTTCAAAAAATAAATATAGACCATAAATGTGCTGCTTACCCCTTGTGTCATCTGCTAATGCAATATAAAGTAAAATATCAGTTACACAGGCCAGTTTTTTTTGCAGAATGAGTACTTTCACTTATATTATATAATACTTACATATTTTAAGTACATTTAGCAAACTTATGTAATTTCACTTGACTAGGATTTTAAATGCAGAACTTGACTTGAGCATTTTTACAATGTGGTGTTGGTTAAGTAAAGGATCTGAGTACGTCTTCCACCTCTGAAAATAGCATTATTACAGATGCAATGAATGATTAATACAGGACCTTGAGGTATGCAATGAGAGCAATGATTGTGCGAGGTAAAAAAAAGTCAATACCTTCCCTCATCTCCTCCATACATCATCAGATTTCCAATCACAGAAGGAATGTAGTGGATCATAGCGGCAGCATTGAGAATTTTCCTTCATCTCCGGCGGCCGGCAGCACTTTACATCACCACCACAGCCGAACTTTGAACTCCATCCATTAGACTGTCAGAAACTTTGAATTGGAATTGATTCTCCTTGTCGTAATTATTCATCTGTCTTAATTATTTATTGTTTTGACAATAGAGTTTTTGTGTAGGGTGTTTGGTTTGTTTTTTGGGTGCAGAATTGGAATTCAGACAAAAAACACAGAATATGGATCTGTCTGGAGCAACAGCTGGGGAAAAGTTGGCCGGTTAAAATGCATTAACGTCAGTTATTTACTGTGTCTGGGTTTGCATTTCCCCAAACTGATTCACAGTGTACTAGGTTTTATTACATATTTAGTCATTTGTCATAACTGGAGCTGCTCTAGCTAACAAAGACAGCTTAAATAAAACAACAAGGATGTGACAACAGAGTTTGTAAGACGACATGTTTTTGAAGCCTTATATCCTGGAGGAGACTCTATGTGTGGAGGACAGGTGAGTGACAGGGAATAAAATGCGGTGCTGATTATGAAAAGACTAAACCAAATACAGCATGTGTTTACTATGATGGATTATGTCACTCAGGGGAAATATGAGTGGCAGCAAATGGCTGCTTCTGAATGGAGGAGATTTGAGCTTTAATATCACACGCTAAGAATGTAAAACCGGAATCTGAAAGACGAGCACAAAAGTGAACAAGGTCACGGTGTCATGGAGGTGAAGGAGCCAATTGACTGACTGACTGAATGGGTGGATAAAGGAAAGAATGAGAATATGAATATGAGTTAATTTTTGGATTCAAGAAATGCTTTGGCATCCAAAACACACAATGATGTTATTTTACATGCTGGCAACGTCACCGCTTGCTTCCTTTTCAACATTAGCGAGAAGGCTGTATTGACATCTTGGCTGCTGGTACAATAAAGGCAACCCAGAAACACTGTTGGAAGTAAAAAAAAAAAAAAAAGAAGAAAAATCCAGACACATTTTAGACTGTAGGTGAACATGAGCAATATTTAGGCAATCTTACAAGGTTGGACCTGTAACATTTCCGTATCACTTCTAACACGGTACAGGTCTGAAATGAATGCCGTCAGATTAACATAAAGGCTGCAGCAGCACCAGGAGAAGCATGCAAGGAGAGAGAAATGCACATCTTGTACCGCCTTCTAAGATCACTGTGATAAATGTATTATCTCAACCATAATCTCTTTTGCATAAAATCAGTTTAATCAACTAGAAATCACCATGAAAGAGCCCATTTAATGTTGAGGAGGTTCTTCTCACATTAGATCTGTAAAAACTATTCCCCCCTCGTGGTGCGGTGCGGCTGGGGCTGGAGCCTCAGAGGATCCTTCTTTTTACCTACAAAGTGCATGCAACAGATAAGATGGTGTCATAAACACTCTCTCTAGCATGGGACTCTAGCGCTATGTAGAACTGTCAGTGTGCTAACATTATGTCACATATTATACTAATAATACTAATTATACTAAAAGTGGATATTTAGCTGTCTCCATATTGTCTTGGTGTTTCAAAAGATGAAAATACTAGACTAAATGCATGCAGTTGCTATGATTGTCCAAAAACATATATTTAATTTTGATGTGTGTGTCCCCAATCTTTGCTCCCTTCAGGGGGCAGATCTAGAGGGGTGCTATGTGGTTGCAGCTGCCATGCCTAAAAATTGCCTGGTCTCCCCATCTGCCACCCCAGTTTGGTGTCAAATGCTGTCAAATTGAACATTAACTAAGATTCATTTTTAAAATAACTTGATAAAAAACGGAAATTCATTTAATGATCTGTTGTGGCAACATTTTACACTAAATGAAAGGCTTAAGTTCAATGAAAAAAGACGTAATATTATATATATATATTTGGAAAACTTTAACGAAAAAGATTTGGAAATAAAACAACGTATTTATTTAAAACACCACCTTTAGATATTTCTATTCAATGCTTTACTAATATTTCATAATAGTGTAATGTTTTTGAGTTTAAATAATTTTCATTTGGGGGCTTTTCCAAGTAAATGTTAATGTATATGACTGTGATTAAATCAACATATATTTCTGCCACCCTCTGGCCACTCCATGAATATTTCGCTAGATCCGCCCGTGGCTCCCTTGTGAATTAATAGAGAGTTTTAACAATTCAAAACTAAAACTAAAATGGTATACAGGGAAAACATCGCTCCGTGGTTGATGTGGTCACTACCCACAGACATAACATATAGAAACGGTGACAATGGTTACAAATAGACACCGTTGTTCTAATGTGTAAACCACTGTTTTAATGTATGATCTGACCAGTTTTCAGAGGGTCTGACTGTAAAATCCAACACCAGTTTCAAGGTTGTTACAGATTTCTATAGGCCAAGTACTCTTGCTTCAGGGGCTACAGAGGGTTAAGAACATTTCAAAGAATTGACTTTGTATCATCTAACTCTTCTAAAAATGCAGTCAGATAAATTGCTGTTTGTATTTTCAATTATAGATCAAAAACACTACATTTGATGTCTTAACAGCAGCTTCTAAACTTGGAATTAAGAGTTGTTTTCCTGCTGGCACAGTTGTGTGTACTTTAATATTTTGAATATTTAATCCCCAGCCATTGCTTTTAAAAACAAATATAAAACATTTGATAAGCATAAACTGATGTTCAACATCAATAACTCCATTTTGATTAAAAGGTCTCGTAGAGCTCTGTTATTTCAAGCTCCCAATTGTTTCTGTGTTATTTTTATCACAGGTAATGGATAACAGTTCACCCAGTTACAATGCTCCCCTCTATAAACTGCCAATTCCTGTATTTTCTAACTGCCTGCACCATAATTACATGCTTGAAAGGCGTGAAGGGTATCTATTAATGTCAGTCTCGTCAGTGTAAAAGGTGAATGCAGTTACAACGAGCTAAAGAAAAACTGTCACCCAATCAGCTGTCGAAGCTCCTGCTGTGTTCCTGCTCCTTCCCCATAGAGATGAGGCCTGAATATTTCATAACTGATCATTTGAAGGGTTGCAAGAGCTCCCAGGGTGACTAAATATTCAGTGAACTGCTACTCACATTTTAACCCAGTGGAACGGGATGAAAGGCAGCTTCTTCACCTGGAAAACCATCCAGAACTTCATCTGCTGATTCTCGGGGTCAGATTTTCTAAAATGAAGTACATTTTTCAGTAATTAATTGATTGCGAAGTAGTTGCAGATTGCAACTCCCTAGCTTCATCCGACCCAAGTGCAAACTGTGGAAATATTGCAGTTCAACGTGGCGGACTCCATGAAAGGCGACCTAGTTATGCAGATTATATTTTAGAACCTCCTAAATGTTACACACTTCACCATTATACCAAAGTGTCTAAAGCTTCAGGAAGGGGGGCACTCTGATTCATTGATCAGCTGATTAACGTCAATTTATTCAACTGTTTCGATCATCTATTAATCATTTAAGTAATTTATCAAGCAGCTATTATAAACTGTTTGAGCTTCTCGAATGTTCTTGGGTTTTGTAGTGATGTTCCCACAAATGAAGCAGTATGGAGAGGTCAACTTGTGCTCAGGGCTTAAGAGCATTTTCACAATGTTTGGACATTGTTTTCAAGGGACACTTTATACCTTTATTGGAGAGTTGACAGGAGAGACATGACAGGAAACAAGGGAGAGAAAAATGGGAAATGGCATTCAACGAAGGTCCCCAGCTGGACTTGAAACAGTGGTGCTGAAATTAATGGTTGGTATCACAGCAGCTGGTTATGTTTTAATGAAAGTCATTAATTTCATTGATATTTGTTTGCTATGTGTTTAATTTAATAAAAATAGGCTTCATATGATTGGTTCAATATAATCCATTTGGAGCTGGATATAAGATTCAAATAATATATAGAACACAAAAACCAATACACATAACTTGACACAACTGAGCAAATAACAAATTATGATATGACAAATAGTTACTGGGCTTTCCAAAATAATGGTTGTTATCTTCACTATAAAGAGCTTTACTGTTTTATCTCTGGCTGATATTCAAATCAAGTATTTTTGGAGAATGTTTCGACAGTAAATGTGTACTGAAGGGATCAACACCCAGCTGGAGAGTTCAAGTCTTCTGTTGTGTCCTTGAGCAAGTCACTCATTGTGTTTGATGCTTTGAGGCAAACAAATATCAAATAAGTCTGACATTGTTATTATTATAATACTAGAACAGCAGCCCAGTGGTTAGTACTCTGACCCCAGTCGTAAGAACAACCTGTGTGTTTCTTGGTGTAGCTGCATGTTGCACTCAATCACTCATGTATGCTTGAATGGGCTCCACTGACCTGTGGCAGAAAAGTCTACGTGGACAACCATGATCAAAGTCACCTGACCAACAAAAGTAATGTCAGAGGCTAATGGTTCTCCCAGGTCCCTATGGTGGACCTTAACTTGTATCGTAGGCGATTCTGCATGCAAAGATATTTCAAAATGCTTGTGGAGCATCCAGCTTGGCTCCACTCATACTGGACTCTGCAATAACCTTAATCAAACAGAAAAATATCACGTTTTCTCACCATAATGCCAGCTTTCTCTTTGTTGAGTGAGTCATTTCTTTGAGGCTTTCCTCATAAAGTGAAAAGATGACAAACTCAAACTCGCTGCTCATGAATTTGGGCTCACAGTGTTCCACTGCCACATCATAATTTACCTTTATGCACTATTGTCCAGGCTTCAGACTCGTCACAGCAGCCATGGGTTTCCATTCATTTAAATATGGTGTTGAAATCTGCAATCACTGTGAACTGTTTTGTTTTGTTAAATTTATGTGGTATGGTATAATTATGTTACATTAAGTCAGCCTAGATTTTCAAAACCAGTACTGCACCATGCAATGGCATCGTATTTGATGGTGTTGTCATTGTGTTAACTGTCATGGCGTACTTGACTCATGGGTTTCACACCAATTGGAAATTAAAATAAACTAGTGGCTGTCTGAAAGGCAGGAAAAGTTAACTGAAATGTCAAAGGCTTTTTTACTAAATTATGGTAAAAACAAACAAACAAAAAATCTGTGCCAGTTGCAGTGAACCGAGTCAGCTTCGCGACTAAAATACAAGAAAATACAAGAAAAAGCGAGAAAAAATAAAGTAGTAGTAAAATAAGTAAAATAAAATAAAATTTTCACCCATTTTTTGTAATCAAAATTAATTATGTTTTTTAAGAAAAGGGCAATAATGAACCTTTATTATAAGTATTTAAATGGTAAAGCTGGTGATATTCTATAGAATATTTTGGTTATTGTCAAAAAATGCCGTGTGAAGACAGAAACCACAAATACATCACTCACTATCTCGTTATTTATGACTTGTGACACGTCTGTGGCACTCAAGCCCAAACATTCCTACTGAAGATTATCTTTAAAAAAATGGGTCACAATTATATAGTTTTATTTATTTTTTAAGGCTAAATAATTCACTAAAACATCTGGGCACTGTAGTTTTTGGCAAATGTTACAGGAGTAAATAGTGCATTTGCTGAGGACTATTTTTAGCTGCACATTTGCTTAATACAAATTTGGTTCTCTAGTGAGTATTTCCAGCAGCCGTGTATGTGGGAGTGAATCAAAATTAACTACATCAGGGTTCAGGGTAATGTAGGAACATGTCATCCACTGCAGGAGTGTGTTTTTAGTAGATTTTTGGACAACAATGGAGATCTATCAATACCTACGATGAGATCAATTCATTGTCGGTTTGGCACTTTTTGTGAGATTTGTAAGAGTTAGAATATCATCAGACTTTTCCTTCAAGTACAAGATTTTGTAGTAAATAAGGTAGAACGTGACAAACAGCCTCCATTAGGGTGTCCTTGACAGAAAAACTCTCTGGTTCGATTTCAAATGGAGGCAGCAGAAATCATTTTACTGTCCAGTGATATGCGGCATAAACAGCTGCAGAGTTCCCAACAGAAAACCAGGAACTGCAGATAATGTGGTGTTGGGGAGAAGGTGATAATGATTTGTTAAATGGTTTTGGTATTTCTCCAGATTTAGGAAACAACCAAACACAAAGGACATTTCACTTCAGGCCAACATTGACTAAGTTCTGCTCTGATCAAACCTCGAGGGTCCTCCAGAGGCTTTTCATCAACATACACCAACCCATCTGCCCAATATGTTTCTGGAACAAAGCCTTTGGCTCAATCTCTTATCCGGTCATCAATGTGAAGAGACCACTCAACATAATTGATATAGGATGTGATGATTTTTTTTTTTTTCTAGAATCAAGCGCACACACACATATATATAAAAAGCTGGAGTACCCAGCGAAGTGGAGACTGAAGAGGAGAACGTTTTTGTACAGGATAAGTCTTCATTTGCATATGAATAACAGCTAATAATGAATTCCTCCTACTTGTTATTGTTCAAGTGAAGCAGTACATGTGTTCCCTCTTAAAGGAAGCCATAATGAACAATGTGGTGCTCAATGCCATTGTTCCACATGCACTGAGGACTGGTTTTTACTATGTATGAGTAAATCCATTGTAAAACATTTAGGCATATTGTATTACCAAAAACCGTAACGTACACGTCAGAGCATTAAATAAGACTCGTGTTTTATAATTGGGTTTTGTACTCTATCACTGAAGATAATGAATATTTGATTGTATGTATTTTTCATTTAAAGCACCAAATAAGACGAGAGTCATGCTTTAAACTAAAAGCCACATTTGCAACCAACAGTTGTACGCTGAAGAGCAAAACATCAGAGCTTGTCCTTTAAGTAACACTAAGCTGAGAGAAAGCAGAATTCCTTGTTTGACTTACTCAACTGAGCGACTCAAGTAGAGATGGACGTGGCTCCTGTCTCACCGGGTTTTCTCGACATACTCTTCTATGAATTATGGATGAATAAAAAAAAACCATAAACATTTCAGCACACGCAACCACATTTCCACAGTGTAAAGGCCTCAGTGTGGCCTACACAAAGGGCTTGTCTAATAGTCTCACCATATCTGAAACCGCCTTTCCGACAGAGGAATCGGAGGGAACGTGGTTAAATTTTTCCAGAAAGTAGGCAGAGTTTGAACTTCTCTCTCAAGCGCTCTCTTTTCATCCTGCACACAACTGTTTTTTTATTACTTTTGTGTCTACGATGGAGTGCAACACTAAGAATCCCTTTAACAAGAGACAGTCTGAAAATGAGCACCATTCTCCCCATTTCAGTCTGCCTTGTCCCTCTGTACTCAACAGCTTTAAACACTTTTACCCTGTTCAGAATGAAAGCAAATCAATCTTCACCTTATATTATTTGCACAGATCTGACCCTGTGCAGTCTGTGTTTATTCACTGCAGCCGATGTCGTGACTATACGGGCTAGAAACAGAGGCACGGATTGTGTTTGTGTTCTGCTAAGCCTCTGACTGATCTCAGCACTCGCCAGGATCTCCAGTTCTTGCTGCCACTTTACCTCCTCTCTCCGTTTTCCTCTCATCTCTGCACATTGATGAAGTAGAATCACGATGCCCCGGGGGTAGGTGCAAATGTTGCGCTCTCGTTGAAACATTTTCTACTTGCACGATGTGTCTATGCTTCAGTTCCCGCCTCCCTGGGCAAATCTGTGTCTAATCACACACGCTTGCAAGTGTCCCAATACACCAGCCCAGGATCTCTAAGAATTAGGTCTATGTTGGACGATTGCTGATGCAGGACTGGAGTTCATATCTGCGATTAACCTTCATATTTTGGTTACACATGACCACGATCTATGGTTAGATTTAGTTTAATTCAAAGTCTTTTCTAAAGGCCATGGCACACCAAACATTCTCCAACAAACACAGACGTTTGTTTGGTGTGCCATGACTGTCTGTCCTTGTTTGGTCAGATTTTACATGTTCAATCTGTGTTTGTGTCTGTTTTAAGGAGGTCTGGTCAGTAAGCCTATAGTACTCGTATCCATAGAAACGCAGCTCGCGCATGCCCAGTATTAGCAGTAAACGAGAGACATTATAGTCCCTATAATTAGTATTTTGACGTCTTATAAGTGATCTAACCTTTTCCAACAGCCTGTAGTGCTGCTCTGGTGCGACTCGAAGTTGAATGACAAAATCAGATCGGTCCTCATTTTCCAGCTCACAACAAAGACGAAGAGCTCCCGTGTTGCCTTCTTAATAAAGACTGCTTACTCCCATGAATGTAAATAATACATCCATGCTTGCTTCAGATTTTCTTCCAATATATCTTCTGTGTTTGAGGAACACAGTCCAAGAAGTGTCTCTAAATCACAGCAGATCCCCTATTCATTCTCAATTTTGAGGTCATTTTTGAAAAACAAAGTTTGATCTGTTAAGTTTACGATTTAGTTTGGATTTGTTTGTTTGACCAATCAAAACCTTAATCATACCACAGTCAGATACTGAAGAAAGCAACATTTTTAAAATCGTTGGCCATTGATCATGGATAAAAACAGATGTTTTAGAGTTTTACAGAATTATCCAATACTGATGTGGTAGTCTGGTGATAAAGTTGGATACAAATATATTAGATCTTTTTCAGCTATGCTGATACTGACTACTGAAAACAACATAGTACTACACTTGAGATTTTTAAACAATTGATTTTTGTTTTCAAGCTAAAATGCCAAACATTACATCAGTTCCAACTTCTGCTTATTGTTAATTGAATATCTTTGAGTTTTGGACTGTGCGTTATGGACTGAGCAATTGCTGAAAAACGAATTAATTGATGATAAGGCAGAGTCAAAACTCACTACAAACCAAAATAAGCATTTAAGGTCAGGAAATGTGGCAACCTGGCTAAGCCTGCTGCCATTATGACCTGCACCCAAATACGCAACTGAAAACAGATAGATGGAGGGTCTGGAAAGTGTTTGCATGTCAAGTACCTTTGATTTAACACCGTGACTGCTGAGACGTAAAGAAACATTAAGAACTTTATGACGCCACTCTGCCGCCCTCTCTCTCCACACGTGAGCCAATGTCACCTCTCTTCCTTCCAGAGCAGGCCTTCCTAACTGATGCTGTAATGAGCTGCTGTTTGCGTGGCTACATGCTGTCTCAGATGAGACACGATGCTGTCACTCAGATTTCATGGCAGCAGCCCCTTTGGCACTGAATCACTATCCGAGTCCCTCACAGCCCCACATTGGATCAAAGGCGAGTTCTCAAACAATTTCTGTGTTATCTCTGGTGTAAAATGTCCTAATCCTGGGTTTATTTCTTCTTTTATATTACCGTTGTTAAATGTTTACTTAGCCAGAACATACTCTTCTTTACACCAATGACTAGGGCAGTTAACTTTGAGGGAGGATACGTTACACATGAATCTTTTGCCAAACCCCACATCTACAATCATTATGTGCTTTTGGCCGCTTTGCTGGAGCAGTTGGGGGCTAAGTGCCATGCTCAAGGGCACATAAATCATAGGTTTTCTCAACAAGACTGACTGGAGCTGTACAGTGGCCTGAGTGTTTAATGTGTTCAATTAAAAGTTGAAAATACCACATTCAGGCTTTTTTTTTTTTAAGGTGTAAACAAGTTTTATGGCTTGTGTATAATTAAACACTTTACTAATCAGTCATTATTTCAACATTTCTACACAGATATTCTGGCAAAGACTTTTGTGACATGATATAATGTTTTGGATTTACACTCTGCTGCCTACACAGCCTTGCACCTAATTCAATGATTGTCAAATTTAATCTGTGTGAGCTTTTAACTGTACCCGTTTATTACATAAACACCTGTGAGGTAAACAGCTAAACATGTCAATCTAAAGAGACAAGTTTACACCCAGTTGTTAGAATGTTTACTGCTGCTCGAGAGTGCAGAAAACCAGTGTTGTAAAGACCAAACCACGAAAACTGAATAATAAGGGACATTTCAATCCCCTAACAGCCAAGGTGTTGAAGTGTCCTCAAGCCAGAGCTGAACTGATTCCAACAGCAGCGTGGCAACAGCTGGTTCCAATTAAATGTTCCTCATTGCACTGTAAACAGGTGAAGTAGAGACCAAACAGCATCGGATTGAATTTGTTCATTCCGTATGTACTTACGGGTAAGCAGTAAATATACTAATGCCCTCCTAAACACTACTAATGTCATGGTATTTCAGCGGGAGGACACTCCTGGTCTGCTGGTGTCCTTGAGAGCATGACGGTGCAACGAAGCAACAAAGTGCTTTATTAGATGTCCCCTGATAGATCTGGTCTGAGGTAGAATCCATGTCTCCAGTAAGAGGGATAATGTTTGGCTGCCACTCAACAGGGAGGGTCCTCCGGGTATCTATCACTGGAGGTGACTGAGTGTCAAATAAAAAAGCAGTGCTGGGTAATTTTACAGGATGAAAGTCAATACAGTCAATACAGGCAATCATCTTAGGGACGCCTCTCGCCTTTCCTAAAGCTACTGACTGGTACAGTGAGTGCACAACGGTCCTGGCCAAATGATTTTCAGCCTGCTCAGAAGAGACACTGGGGCTGAATTTGGCACATGTACAGCCAGAACGTAGTGAGGTTTTTATTTTAATCAGTCATTCAAAGGAAGAGTTTGACATTTGAGTTTATAAATCTACTGTTGCAAAGACGTTTACTTAAAAAATGATGTTAAGAAAAATCACTGTAAATTGTAACAGTCTATTTTATTATCATCTATTATCATTTATAATGATTTTCATCATTGTTGAATATGAAGATGAATCATTTGGTCTGTAAATGTGTGAAAAAAGGCTGCAAATCCTCGCTTTAGACAAGCTGGAATCAGTCATTGTTTTCCAATCAATTGATTAATTATTTCAGTTTTAAATGACATAATAACTAAAAACTTAACAAATGAGAAGCTGGAACTAGGGAATGATGAATAAATGTATTCACTACAGATCCAAGCAACTTAAAATTCACACTATGAATGACATTTTCTGATATGACCTCAGACCACTGACAGAGTGGAATATTTGACTGAAATAATTTACATAGAAGGTTTTTCCCAGTTTCAGTCATATGTTGTCTGAAAACTCAAAATTCTACCCTTATTGTGGCACAATAGCCACTGTTGGTTTGAGTTTCACCCTAAAAGATGACAGGGATAAGAAGCCCAGACTTACTTTCATGTTCCCAATTTTGAGTGGGCAAAACAGGAAGGAAAAAGGGAGCAAACCAGCCTTTGATTTATATTCAAATGAGAAGTATACAGGGGAAATTGGATTTCTCTTTCATTTCAGAGAATGAATTTCCTGGTGGCAGATTGTATTGTATCATCTCGTGGCGTTAATATCCAGCTCTGAGCATCAGAAACTATTCTTCATTACAAAGACTCGGAGGAACTTTTGACAATTTCCATTTCTGTTCCAATGTTCAAACAATACACCCAAGGCCATTTAAGACATTTCTCACCCGTTTTAATTTACACATGAAAGGCAATAACATATCAAAGGAATTCTGCTTTAAATTCTAAAGAAAACTAGTGTCTGCCTTGTGTCCCTTATGTCAACGAACCCGGCTAATTCTGTACCTCAAAGCAAGCCAGCCGCAGGAGGATCCTTTTGTGGGTGTAATTGAGTTCAGCATGTTTTCATACGGCTGAAAAACTCAACAACCTACACAACCGTTCTCATCAGGCTGCACTGGCTCATGGGAAAAAACACCAGCACTAAATCCCGAGAGGAGCTGCTCTCCATTAACAGTAAGCCCTTTCTAAGCCTAACTCCTTATTCTGATTTGGTCTTCGAGTTTGATATAGACATGTAATGCCCAAGCCATACGCCCAGCCTCAAGGCTGCTGTAACGTTGCTAGCGCCACAAACAAAAGAAACGCCCCAAGTGGGTGCTATTGTATCCTTTTATAGTGGCTTTTCAACGTGGGAAATATATTAATTATTTAGCCAAATGAGAGAATGTGTAGGAATGACTATTCTGTTCAGAGGTTTCACACTTGTCATTTTTAATCTGCAAATCTATAGTAGGACAGTTATGGAAAAAACAGGGAATCCCAGAGACTACATCATATCTAATATGGGTCCAGGGCCTGATGTGTCTCATTTTGGGGGCCCTTAACACCTATAAGAACCACTGACCAAGGGTGCCGCAATATTACCTCACTTCTAAGAAGTTTGGTAACCACTGTAATCTCTGTAGTGGAAGAGGGTGGCACATGTACTGCAGATAAAACGACATGGTCAGATGAGATAAGGCTACCTGAAGCTCTAGTGTGTAGTCTTCAGTCAGTGTGTGAACAGAAACAACCCTTTTGCCCAAGTATCCTTCAGCATGACACTCAAGTTCTGACATACTCTGTGAAACTGTTTCAGGACTTTCAGCCTTAAAATGTGTGCGTTGAAGCCACAGACTGTGCTGAGTCATCTCTGGCACCACCCAGTGGACGTACATACGCACACACTGAAACTGCAACAAAAATAACAGTTTCTCCTTTTTTGTCTTATTCTTTATTGCCACACTGAACACTGACCACGGATTAGGTAAAGTGTTTGTTTACCCAAATATTTAGCCATGCGAATAGTTGATTTTATTTGCCCAAGTTCTGAGACATCTGCCTCTGAGATTTCTGTCGCCACCAAATATAATAAAGATGAATGTAACTGTTTTTGTGGCGCTTACAACATTGAAAAGTTATATTAACAATTTCAGAAGCAATGTCCTGGTTACTTTTTTCATAATACATATTCTACATTTCAATCACTGACAGGGTGTTTTGTTGACTCAACTGTGAACACCAAGAATATAACTGAACTGTGGAAGTGACAGATTTGTCAGGACCTGGACAAATAAAACCTATGTGCACAGACAGATAGCTATAGAGGTAAGGTTTTTGAAGCCTTTGGGTAAACTGACCCTTTAAGCCTAAAAGAGAAAAACACAGAACAGAACAGCAAGTTCCCTCGATCACTTTCCTCTGAGAGACCCAAAGATATGACCAACTGTTTCTAAAGTGCCACTTTTTATTCGGCAGTTTGAGGAGGCGAATCTTTGGTAGGTGTGATGTTTGGCTATCACTGTGACAACTTAATGCTGAAAGTGTGGTTGGTCAGAGATCTCTTGACAAGTGGGAAACTTGCTTGAATGTTTTCTGTCCACCTCTGCAACCATCTTCTGTACCAATCTGCTGAAGCGTCAGGGTCTCCCTTTGCATGCAAAGAGGCTTGACGCAACTGCTAGAGCGAATGTATCCAAATAAATTAAAGTTCCCTCATCAAAAAAGTTCACAACGTCATGAGAATATCTTCTGTTTACGGAGAAGTTTCTTTTTTCATTTCCACTGTACAGTACATCCGTGCTTCTTACGTAATCCAATGACAATAATCCGTCTTGGTCCTCTCCACGAGTCGCTTCATCGTTATATCCCAAAACGGTACGCCAATATTGTTTAAAAAATGAAAAGCTGTCAATCTGCACACAAGCAGCTCATGGAAGGGATGGCCAAACAGTGAGCGAGGCATATGGTGTGGGAGAATCACAAACACATTTGTAATAAAGATTAAGATCCAAAATCAGTCCACTGCCAGTTCTTCAGCGGCTCTGATGTTTTGGAAGATGTACGCAAACCTCCAGAGCAGCAGGAAGAAATGTGAGATACTTCTATGTTGCTCACAGCCATTTGAGTCTCTAAAACACATCTACTACGTTTTTTTTAAGGGTATGGATGGAGTTAATTCTGACTCAATCGATAAGGTTAATTCCTCCCCTGCCTTTAGATTAGCACTGAAGCCCTAACAGATTGTCAGTTTGATTCCCTGCAACATAAGGGATAAGGAATAATCTCTAGGCCCTCTGCAGTCGGGGTACATTTGATCCCAGAACTTCTGCTCCCGCAAAACAAGGTTGTGGTTAATTATAAATATGTGTGTGCTCAGTGGATGGGCTACGTACACTGTGGAGGATTAAGAGCGTGAGTGTTCAGCAAAACTTCCTACATTAAGAATAAAAAGAACTGATGACGACCTGCAGACCTGACTAGAGCAGCTGAGACGTTCAAACCTTAGCTCTACCTCTACTATGAAAACACAAAAACCTTAATGGGGTAAGATTCTTTGTACCCATGTACAGACTTAGCATCCCTACAGCTGAACAGACCTGCACTCTCTCCTGGACAGAGGTCTTGGATGGAGACTTGCGTAAGAAGCAGCTGTGTTGGCTTTAACGAGGCTACTTGGTGGCAGAATTCCCATCAGGCCTCATGCTGAAGGGCTCCAGGCGCTCGCTCTCAGGCAGCATGTTGTTGAGGCGCTCCATCAGCGGCACCGTCTGGTCGATGCCCATCTGGATGCGTCTCAGGATCATGGACATCTCGTTGACTTTCTGGATCTGCTCAGCGTACTTGGCGTAGCGTTTCTGGCGCTCCTGCATAATGCTGAACAAGGTTTCCACTGATAAGTCCATCTGGAAAGAAACAGGCGCGGGAGAGGGAAAGAGAGACAGTGTTTTTGCCTTTTTATGACACTTTGAGTCATCTCAAAGTAAAACAGAGACAAAATATCTCAGATAATTTATAACATTCTGCTTCACCACTAATAGATGAATATCATTTAAAACAGTAGAACCCGCTCAATGTACGGTACACACACAAGTCTGCAAATGTAACTGAGATTGAAGCAGAAACATGTTCATCATTCTATTCATTCTTTTTTTTTCAATTAATTATTAATTTAGTCTGTAAAATTTAGTAAAATGTAACATTTCTATCTCAATTTGTGCTGCCAATGCGAAGTCGTCAAACTACTTGTTTTGCCCAACCAAACATCAAAACACAAACGTATTTGTAATATAACTGACAGTGATCCCAGGCTTGCACATTTGAACTTAAATGATGAATGATGAATAAAATAAATACCATCTTATTAGTTCTAACAATAAAATGCTGTAATTTGATTTTCTGCTAATTGACTAATCATTTCCACTAGTAATACAATCTAAAATGGTTTTGGGGCGGAAAAATGTCACATACTGCACTGTGGTATTCTTACCTCCTTGATCCTCTTGACCAGGGCGTTCTGGTCGAAGGCCACGGCCTCAGCACACTGGTGGAGGTGGTCCTGGTAGCGGATGCAGAGCTGCAGAACCTGGGTAGTATCCAGCCTTTCCAGACACACACTGCTGGGTGACGTCTGGCCACTCAGCACTCCTGTGGAGAGTGAAGAGCAAATGACTTACATGGACACGTTGGAACAGAGTCACACTTGACAACAGTGTTACACTCGGTAATTATTGTAATTAGCGTTGCACAGGATCTGACAGAACTACCGCTCCTGCTATTTCAGGAGTGAGCCTACACAGGAACCTTGGCTCATTATCCACCTTCTAACACAGTGCTAATGGGTTGCGGTGATATTGGCTAATTTGAAAAACCTACTGGTGGGGATTGGTTGAAAATTAGATGAAACTGTCAATATCTTCATGTGAAAACTGAAATAGTACAAGTCAAATACAATATCGGCACACTTATTACTGATTCCTCACAATAAATCTAATTGAACTGAGCCACATTTGGATTAAAAAAGAACTTCTGTCGGACATCAACACTGCAGCGATCATACATATTGAAATATGGTGAAATGATATCTAATCTACTGGAAGCTATCAGCAGTGTGCACATATTGTCTGACTTGTGTTTAACGTAGGACCTGTAAGAATTTGTAGATGTGTGCACTGAAACTGAAATGATATCTATTAGTCAGTGTGGGTGGTTGTATATACTTAAAGTTACCTTTCAGAAGTGGCTGAAATGTAGGTATTTCTTGAAGCTTTATGACATCTGGGTCGTTGTGGATATTTCGCATTGACTGTGTCCCCTGGGCCACGACCACAATATCATCCATCTTCGCCTTCTGCTTGGCCGGAGAAGGCACCACTGCAATGACAACAATTCCAATAACATCAACAGATAGCACTTCAATATATATAATAAATCATAGGATGTGTGACAAATTAGAAAACCAGGATTACCTTCAGTTAAAACTTAAACAGCTGCACCTGGTCCAATGAACATCCAACTTATTACACATTTCCTCAAGTACTGCACTTAAATATGAGGAACATCCATTGTAAGTTACTTACATATACTTAAACTCTACTACTTTTTTAAATGTTTGATACTTGACAAATTAACTTATTTCAATGTTCAGCACTGTGTGAACTAACCTATAACTTGACCCCAGTTACAACTTCAAAATGTTGATGTAACATTAATGTTTTTGTGGTTAATATCTGTAATATGAGTGTAACACTGGTACTTTACTTACTGTTTATTGTTAGTTACTTTAAATGGGGGGGTCTGAGTACTTCTCCCAAGGCTGCATTTGGAAAACGATGCTTCTGATGAAACAGATAACCAGTCCAACACAAGACTGCTAACGTAACGTAACATCGGTCTTCTTCCATTGAAAACACAAACCCATGGCGGCGGTGTCACTCACCCGACGAGCTGTAGTCGGAGTGTTTGTGCTCCGCGTCTCCGCTCTGCTCGGCACCCATAGTGCTAACGCTGGGTTAGCTTTCAGTGTTGACCGTTTTCTGATACCCTGTCCTCGGAGACTTCATAGGACTTCCAAACACAGCCGAGCTAACGACCAGACAACCATGTCCGCAGGAAGGGAACTGAAAACCTGTTAGCGGGTTAGCTAGCTAACGTTAGCCACGTAGCAACTGTTCCTGCTGGCCGTCAACTAACGTTCACTAACGGTCACTAACGTTCACTAACGGTCACAGACTACCAGCCGACCTGAGTGCTATCTATCTTAAGAGCAGGTGATGAAGATAACACGGAGCTCACTCACAGTTCACCTATATTAACATCAATATAAGATACTACAGAGATGAGTACTGAGTTCACTCAGGGAACACTTCCGTAAATATTGATCACGGGGTTGTTCATGATACAGACAAGCCCATTACTGCCCCCTACTGCTCCCGAGGGCTAATGTCAGCAAGATATAGCGTCAATAAACCTCTACATCTATAACGTTATATAAAAAAAAATATGAATAGCTAGTAACAGTTCTTGGACAAACTAACATGGGCACTCAAACTATAACATGGACTGTGGGATCATGGCCTTTAAATCGGTAAAACTTACAAATGTCTGGTGCAATTGTGTCCCTGTGTGGCCAAAGAAGACCTTCAGAAATAATACACAGCAAAAAACACACAATATCTTCTGTAGATTGAATGTAACTTTAAATCTGGTAAGCATAACCTAACTACAAAATGATAAAAAAAAACAAGTTAGTAATACACTCAACATTCATCAGCTTTGAATAACACTGGACATCCTGAAGGATAAACAAGAACATTTTAGAAACCTGAACCAAGCTCTCTTTTAATGTTGTATTTGATATCTAACCACTTAAATGTTGTAATCCATAAGAGCAGCATCGATGTATTTAAGGCCATATTTGTGGGTCTTGTTGTCGACCACATTTTCACATGTAGGGGAATATAAACACAGAACCACATCCTCGACTGTCTCACTTATCCAGTAAAGGCTAAATATATAGAGGCTTTACCTGTTAGGCCAGGAAACCACTCCCATGAATTACAAAATACTTCAGTAAAAGCCTCAACTGAACACAGAAATGATCATTTGGTGTTTAAGATCAACTTATTTATCTGTACACCTTGTCAAAAGATGAAAACACAGAACCACTGATACAGTCAATGAACAAAAGTGTAAGAGACACACATGCAGAGGGGTCATGCAGTTGATTCAACGCTACATGAATCCCGTCTTCTACTTGTCTACTGGTTTCCCATTGTCCTCTTCAAGCAGAGGGTAGGGTCGCAGGTCCAGGGTCAGAATGCGGCTGAACATGCATTCATCAAACTGTGAAGAAGAAAATACCATGGTGACACACTGCCACATAGAAAGACTTCTTCTCCAACTGGCAACATGTTTTAAAAAGTTGATGTTGATGTAGAAGTTGATGTAAAAAGTTACATGTGAGTAAACTCCCAGCAAAGCCTCAGCCTTAGAGTAAAACTCCTCCTTCAGGGAGATGACAATGATCTGCATGTTGTCCCTGGACTCATCTCTGATGTAACTGGTCACCTGGATACAAACAAAACATCCACACAAGGCACGCACTAATATAATCCATACAAATTAGGTAATAGTCTAATAGTGCACAGCTGAACACACACAAACCTTATAAAACATTGTAATTATTAAAAAAACATTTGGAAATTCAAATGGTGCTAATTTCCCTGAAGTTGAATTATTACAGATTAGGGCTGCATCAGAAAATTTGTCATCCGTCTCAATTAATCTCTCTCTATATATATATGGGGTATTTTTTATTGATACATTTAAAATAACAGTACTGTTAAA
>NW_023339762.1:7611672-7615498 GCF_004916995.1 Morone saxatilis | reverse complement strand
ATATTTTTTATTGATAAATTTAAATAACAGTACTGTAGATATAATAGTAAATCCGGGATGCAGCTGGAATCTTACCTTGCCAATGTTAGTGTTGTCCAGGGCAGCATCTACCTCGTCCAAGATGAGGAAGGGAGCAGGGCGGAAGCTGAGGGAAATGAAATGACACAAACACCAGTGTGCCAAACAGTCAGACACAGACAGCCAGCAATGTGGCTCAAATGTCATTCAAACTGATGTATCACATAATGTGGAAATGCTTCAAACGGCAACAAGTATCAGTCAAAAGAGCTAAGAAAGGCTTTCATTTAAGAAGGAACAATAATTTCAGTCCAAAAAAAAGCAAAAAACCGTGTATGGGTTCAGGGAGATGTCCTGTGTTGGTTTAGAAGAGAGTTCTTCACTAAGCTGATAATGTGAAAGACAAGAGGATCAACAGGCTGTCCAAATTACAGTCTTTACTTCATTTTTCCATTCATCAGTTAAAAACTCACAATCATTAAAAGCAGAGTACCCCCAGTCATCTGCTGTAGTTTCTCAAAGATATTTCACGGTATGTCAACAGCTCTCTTACACTGCAGCTCCTTTTTCATTTTTGTTACAGCCGTGGGGGGTTAATCTATCATCAAAGATGCATTATTATGTCTATTCCACTCATTATCCAGTGCAATTATATACAAGTGCAATTTTTCAGGTGATTCGTTTAATCTTTTACACTTTTCCAGTTTCCCCTATCATATTCTGATGTATTGTAATATAATGTCATGTAGTCTGTCAGTGTTACCTGTGGATGGCAAACACCATGGCCAGGGCAGCGATGGCCTTTTCTCCACCCGACAGATTGTCCATAGACATGTAGCGTTTCCCTGGCGCCACGCAGCTGTAGTTGATGCCGCCGAGGTACGGCTCGTCTGGATTCTCTGCGGTCAGAATGGCCTGGAACACATATAGCAGTCTGTCTTAATTTCATTTATTGGAGCTTGTCATTTAAGGAATCTTATTCATGTTTGTAACACATTCTGTAATGCCCAGTGCTAAAGAGCATGAATTATGTATAGTTCACACCGTAGGCTGAGTTTAAGTGCCCTTCATGAGGAAACCACAGTGGGTTCGTTAAATGTATACACCACAACTGTAAACTGTTCAATGTGCAGCAGCAAATCACCACTGCAGTGCACACAAACCCTGCTGGTTGGTTATTGGGTATGTGTCAAGTACAGTTAGGCAAATATGACTGTGTGAGGGAAGAAAAAAAACGACACACAAACACACTAAACTTTGACACTTGAGTGAGTATGTTTCTGTGGTTGCTTCACCTGGGCACTGCTGTTCCTGCACATTCTTTTATAGATCTCATTGATTACGACGGACACGTGTTCAAAGCACTTGTTGAAGAGGTGGAGGCGCTGGGATTTGATTCGTTCAAACTCCTGATTGCATTTTCTGGCTGCTCGGGTGCTGGCATCAAAGGCTGAGTGAAGGACAGGAAACAAAGTTGATTCAGCAGTGCATGCACTTTAGTTATTATACTACAACTAAGTATTACTACAACATTAAACTACAGGGAGAAATCCATTATGTAAATGAAATGCTGAAGAATTTCAACATGCTGACCACTGAGGAAAAGGTTAACTTCTACACTGACACACAAATACAATCAACCGGCTTAGAGTTTCATTTTGAAATTAAAAACTTGACGGATACACTAAACAACAAAATACCTTCTGTCACTCCCTGTAACTTGTCCTTCACCTCCCTCATCTTCTCCAGAGCTTTCAGGTTAGGGGCAGTGGTGCGATGCAGTACTCCCTCTATAGAGGACAGTGACTCTTTCAGTCTCTCCAAGTAGGCGTCCATTTCCTCCTCTGCCTGTAGACTCTATACACACACAAATGAACAGGAAGCTGCATTAACAGCACTAAGAGAAAATTAGGTAAAAGACGAGGCTTGATGTCTCACTCTGATTTCTGCCTCCAGGTCGGAGTAGTCGATGATAAGTTGTGCCTCTCTCTCGTAGATGTCCATGGTGGCTGAAGTGCTTTCAGATTCTGTGTCAATCTGCAGAGACCAGAAGAAAGAACGAAAGTGCTTCAGGTTGTTTTCATTGCTAAAAAATTCATTAGGGTTTCTCAGTCTTCATTACTCTAATGCGAGGGTTTCTAGAGCTTCTAATATTACATTCTTATTTTTTTCAAAATGATTATTCGAGCATAAATAATATTCAGTACTTTTCCAAAACTGTGCAGGATTGGTGTCCCTCCTTTATGTCCTACCTGCACCTCACTGATTTCATTCAGGTTTCCTGACAGCAGAGTGATGGGCAGACTCTGGATCTTGCAGGCCAACAGTAAGTTGTGTCTGGCCATGCGTTTCTGCTCCAAAGCCGCCTCTGCAGACGCCACCTTTTGCTGAAGTTTCAAAAACTCTCTGAGAAAAAGAGAGACAGAAAATAGTGCACATCCAAACTTTCCAAACCAAAACTGAATCAATACTTTGATGGTTAGTTTCATGGAATACCAGAAAAAAACCCACACCAATGTCCTGTTTAAACCAGAAAGCCATCATGTTACAGAGGCAAGATCCTATTAAGTGCTGTTTTCTTGAGACATCAAGGTCTTCAAACACTCACAGTTCTGTTAAACTAATGATTTTACAAATACTACAGATGAAAACAACCAAACTGAAAACATTAATACCATAGTTTCTGTTATCTAATGTTAATATGTGTATTAAGAGTCGATCAATTTAGCAGTCAGTATGTTATAATGTTTTGTTGAGGTTGACTTTATCTTAAAGTTTACAACAAATCACTGGCTGTTGGATACAACTTCTTCTAGCAGTTTGTACAGAGGTGACTGTCCATAACAGCTGCAGTACTAACTGTAGCAGCAAGTAGTGGCAGTGATGGCAGGAATAATAGCACTACAGCACAGCAACAGTAGCAAATGAACTGGAGTATTAGTGGTAGTGTTACTTGTTTATTTCTTGGACGCTCTGAATTTCCTGGTCCAGCTCAGCTTTGGCAGCAGTCACCTGGCTCTTCTTAGACAGCAGCTGGTTGTTCAGCTCCAACAGTTTGTTCTGACTCTCCTCCACCGCCTCCAGCAGCTTCTCCTCCTCCTAAAGGAGAAATGGAAACATCGGGCCAAAAAAGTCTGCAATCGCTGACAGGTTCAATATCACATCAGCTACCGTGTCCAGAATAAGCCCTGAATACAGATTTGTTCTTTATTCACATTTGGAAGAAATCTATGTTCCAAAAGAATGTGGGTAATACATATGTGCCATGTTTGTTAACAGTAACTAAACCTGCCATTCTGGACACATTTTACCCATCTGACAGGAGCCACTTTGATGTCTGTGAACTATATCAGCAATATCACTAAATGAATGCCTGATCTGGCTACCTTCTTCTGCACAGCAATGATTTTCTCCTCCTTGTCAATGGTTTCCTCCATTTTGCAGAGCTTCCTTTTCTGCTGCTCCAGTTGGTTTTGCTCGTACTCCAGATTTGCATTCAAGTGAGCGCACTGACTCTCAAACTCCAGCCTGAAAGGAGACATATCATGGTGTTTATGTTGTGAAATACCTGAAAACATGCATACAAACACAATTACTGTAGTACATGTACACATTACACACCAGTCTAGAATACTCTGAACCTGAAGTTTCATAAAAGAAAGATGCAAGTCTGTAAATATAAGCAGTAAAAGTCATTTTTGCCAATTTGCTAAACAGTGAAAAAAGGAATTTATGTTCATTTTAACTACATTATAGCTAAAGGTATAACTGTATTACAATAAACACTAAAGCCCTATTCGCACGGGAC
>NW_023339762.1:7568817-7611572 GCF_004916995.1 Morone saxatilis | reverse complement strand
GCAAGTTAAACACAATAACACACAGAAATTAACATAACACGCCACCGAGTCCAACAGGCAAGTTACCGGTAGCAAGTTCACCATCCATGAAATTCTTCGTCCTCCGTGTCGCTTCTGAACTGGTTGTCACAAGCCTAGAGCGCCTTCTCGCGGCTGTGGACGGTAATGTTTAGGCTACTCCTCGTTTCATGTCGGAATTATTATTCAAAAACATGTTAAATTTCATATATAAGTCGCAGGACCAGCCAAACTATGAAAAAAAGTGCGACTTATAGTCCGGAAAATACGGTAGCTTTTTGGAACCCATTGGCCATGATAGCCTGTTGGTCCCACCTTATGCCATGTAATATAGCACCAACAATGATAGAGATACACCAACCAGGTTTTACTTAGTTCAATTAAAATTGAACAAAGTGAATTGAAATTAACTGAAAAAACAAAACTGAAATAGTAATGAAAGTAAAGCAAAAGCTGAAAATATCACTGCATGAGGGTCAAAATTGCAGTCAGTATGCTGAAAGTGATTGAAGACGGTGTGCAGACAGCAGTACCTGGTCGATCTGGTCTCTTATCTTCCTCATCTCTGCATCCTTCACCTCCACACTCTCCTGCTGCATCTGGATCTGAGAGTCTAGGTTTGCTAATTCACTCTCCATACGAGAAATCTCCTAAAAACAATCAGATAAGACAGAGTAAATACTGTGAACTGTGGATTCGTCTCTGCTACAGTAACCATGACACAATATATCCCTGTATGTCTAATATGCTTTGAGATTCAACTGACTAGGGTCGGGGACTGAAATTCTTTTCCAAGTTAGAACCGAATACAAAATGCCAATAATCAGGTAGCCATAAAAAAAAATAGTTCTTTTTATTGGTTCCTGAATGAAACACAACGCAACAGTGTGCCATTTTCCTGTATGGTGATTAGCTGTGGGGCGGGAGCTAATAGAGAGGAGTGGAGGTGGGCAACTGGTTCAGAGCACTGAGGGAAGCGAGTGAGCAAAAGAAGAAACATGTAATGACAAGACATTTTACTGAGTAAATCAAAGGGACATGAGATTAATTTATGTGTGAATACAAATTTTTGTAGCATTCTTTTATTTATCACTTTAGTATTTGAGTGGTGGTTTTCGCCGTCTGTGTCTTTTTCGCGAATTACATTAATAAACTACTCTTATTGGCTTCTTGTTTACAGGGCGTGGTGAGTGTGCAGCTCTCCATCGCTGTTGAGCAGGAGTTCAGCCTCGCCTGCAGCAGTGTTTCACCACAAGCGGGGCTGAGCTTAGCACAGTGCAGAAGAGACAGACAGTGGAGAGAGTTGACAATTATTATGTTATAAATATAACCTGGCATATTTCTGGTATAAACATTACCACAGTGAAGTCACAAAAATAAGGGCGGCACAGAAAGCACCGTACAGAAAATGTAATATAACATAATAAACATATAAACATTCCTTTTTTCATCCATATTGAAATCTAAATATTGGAATGTATGTACTCTGATTTAGATGTACACATACAATATAGCCATGTCAAAGAAGTCTAAATTATGATATTCATTTTGAGAAAGTCATAGCTCTGTGGCCCTACCGCTTGGCATTTAAGGATGTTTTTCTTGCGAAGGTTTTCCAGCTCAGTTTTGGAGTATTTGAGGCGGGTCTTTGCACCCTGACCCTGAGCAATGATCTGACTCAGGTCAGCCTCCTTCCGCTTCAGCCTCATCAAATCCTGTCACATGACCAAAACACAGAGTGAAAGTTCATTGAGAATAAATTGTTTAACCCTAGATAGTCATTTTAGTATGTATATGACGAGACATAATGTATGTCAAAATAACAATTAAAGCACAGTTTGTGTAAACAGGGCAAGAAATTCACGAATAGAATAAAAAAATAAAACCCTTTGCTTTGGTCAAGGTTTGGTTTTACAGCTATGACGTTTACATTGTAAGACATGTTGTGTGTTCACTCACGCGCAACTCTGCTGTCAGCTGGTCCTTGCGTTCCTTAAGCCGCTTCATGTCCTTCTCGTCCCAGCAACGAGCTTTGGTCCGCAAGTCACTGGAGCCTCCAGAGATCACGCCTGACTTTGAAAACAGCGTCCCGTCCAGAGATACTGTCTGTAGAAAACACATCTCATTACAGGTCTGCTGGCAGTAAAAGCCAACATGTCAGTAAGTTCACAACTGTAGGTGGTAATACTAGATGGGCCTGTTTCTGTGTACTATGTAGATTTATAGTGTTCCTTCTTTCAGGTGACATTCTTAGTTACAGTTTGGATTTTTACCTCAAACATTCAAACTGATTTCAGTCAGTGACTTACTTTGCCTGAATGAGAAAAACGTTTGAGGAAGATGTATGACACATTCTCCTAGCAATCAAATTTCTCATTTCAATTTACTGTCATGTATAACTAATAAGGCAGGCTCTGTAAGATGGCAAGACAAACATAGAATGACTGAACAAAAAAAAAACAAAAACATACAACTGATCTTGGCTCCAATGGCCGAGGGCCAGGTTTACCTTAATGCGCGGCTGCCTGTCGAAGGCCATACTCCTTGCTTCTTTGAGGGTCTCACACACCAAGGCATTGCCACAGACAAACTGCACCACTTTCCTCAGCTGAGCAGCACCTGGGCCGCTGTTAACTTGAACAACATCTACCACCATCTTGGCAGCGGGCAACTCCCTCAGTCGCTCATTCAGAGGACTCACCTGGGCACACAGCGATAATGGTTATCACTGACACAATCTCACCTGCTTTTTCATTCTGCATTTCAACCATGGCTTCCTTTTAGTTTCATCTCACATCCAAGTAGTTGATGGGCAGGAAGGTCTCGCGGTCGGCTCGTTCCTCCTTGATGAAACAGATACAGTCGCGGGCCACCTTCTCCGTGGCTACTACAATGGCGTTCATGTAGGGACCAAACACCTTGATAACAGCCAGCTGGTACTTCTTATGGATGGGGCTGCAGAGGTCAACCAGACGACCATACTGGGACAGGAAAGATAAAGCAATTAAAAGAAAACGCCCCCAAGCTTTTGCCTTGTAAAAAGTGACAAAAAATTATATTTCTTGCTGAAGATGAAGCCAGACATTATGAGCAGCACATAAATATCCCTCAATAAAGCCAAAATATATCAGAGAAGAGTTATCTTAGTTCAGTTTGTAGACTGACGGCCGCCAAGTGACATTTAGATAGCCTGGTTGGCTGTAATGTGTTTTGTTTTGCCAAGAAAATGGTCTCTTGCCTCCTGCACTTGGGTCTTTAATGCATTCTTGCAGTTATCCCTTATTATTATGCCTCTCTGTCTCTTACCACAGTTTCAGGGTAGAGTCTGCAGAGCTTCTCTAGCATTTCTTTGCGCTGCAGCTGGCTTCTGCTCTCCTGGCTGTCCAGACGGGCGTTCCCCAGCTCCTCTAGCACCTGGCCCAGCTCCTGGTTCACCTCCTGGCTGCGCTGGCGGCCCTGCTGCAGCTCTGCACTCAAGCTCTCCTCCCGCTGACAGCATTCTTCAAGGGTTGAGCTGACACATACATTAACTTCTCAGTTTCCTTTTGTTATGTTACATCCTGATTTCAAAGTATACACTATGTCACTGATAATAACAATGGAGTTCAATCAACATTTCCCTGACAGTCAGGGACAGACAGGTGTTTTACTGGCTGGCATTACATTGTGAAGTCAGGTGGAAGGTGCGCACATGACATACTTGCATTTGTTGGTGTACTCCTCTAGCTTCTCTGCTCTGCTTATCAAATCTTCCAGCTGAGACCGACTGTTCCTGACGGCAGCCTACAACAGATGATGATTCAGGAGCACTAACTGTATGTAATATCTGATATTTTTACAATCAAAATATGTCAAATGATAATGTAGCGGCTGTTCAATATATGGTCATTCACTGAAAAGATGTGTAGTGGAAGCAAAAAATGTGCCACTGACAGTACCTCCACTTCCATCTTTCTGCGCTGGTCGAAAGAAATCTTCTCATAGTCGGTTCTCACCCCCCACTGCAGTTTCTCTGCCTGCTGGCTAAGGACGGCGCCCTGTTTTCGGGCCAGCTCCTTCAGCTCTTTGTATCGCTCTAGCTGAAGCAGAAATAGATGCAAAAACATGCTGACCGTGCTTTTTGTCCCTTGTGATTTAGACGTATCTGCAGTTAGGTAATATGGTTGTTAATAATAATTAACCAAAATTAGCATAAACATTGACTTTTACTGTTGTGTACAATGATGTGTACAATATTACCTCAGCTAAGTACCTATTCACTTGCAAGCATAGAAGGATTAAATTCAACCTATTAAGTTAATATTCAGAGTTTGTATTCAAGATATAACATACTACATTGGATTGGGTTCAGACTGGATAATCTGAACTGAAGTGTGGCCTAAACAAAGGGACCGATCAGAGGAGCTCTGCCAAGGAGCTTTCCAAAATACCTTGCCTTTCGATGAAATGTGTTTATGACAGTGTTTACACAGCTTTTCACTCACAGTGTGATTTAATGTTTCACCTGCCAATGTATAACTGACTCCTGCTTTTTGAAAAGAAAAATAGTACATAAATTGATGTACTACAGTGCATGTGTGTCACATATTGTAGACCCTGACATACAGTCCACTGGATTCATTATTATGTTTAGAATATGTGCTGCACAAAACAAATACATCATAGCCCTGTGCCTCCAAACTCCCAGCAGCTATATTTTACATCGTGGTAACTGACATTTGGTTTGTCTGAACAGGAAAGAGGGTGGCACTGTTTGACACACGCTCACCTGATCCTCATCCAGTTGGATGTCTCTCCCACGGGAGGCACCCTTCTCCTGTACCTGCTTTTCAAAGCTTCTCCAGGTTCTCTCTAGCTCAGCGATCTCTCGCTGTCCCTCTGCCAGCTCCTGCTGTTTAATAGCCATCAGCTTCTGATTCTTCTTCAGAGCATTACGGGCCTCCTCAGCCTTCTTCATGTGATGGGAGGTGTTTACCTTGGCTTTGATGTACTGGGTCTGACACTGGGACTGCATATGTTCCTGGGCACTGATTGACAGAGCGAAAGGAGTTAAACAGATGCTATTATCTGAGGCTTTGCTTTTAAACACCGTACAAGGAGAAACTAAAGGGCTAGTGAGGGACACATTAAATACAGTTTTACTGCTCCATTAGCTACTGTATTATATGATATATCTGATATTCTGATGTGAAAAGCAAATATGTGCTTCACTTTACATAAAAACTGCCCCTAAAAACTAAACACACACACACACACCGGATCTCCTTCTCTATTTGCTGCTTCTCTCTGGTGAGGCGTCCATGTTCCTTCTTGTTGGTTTTGACCGTCTGCTCCCCTTTCACTAGTTTATGGTTCTGGACAGTTGCTGCCTGTTGTTTCTCCCTCAGGGTGTCTCTGAGGGTGCTGATGCTCTTTTCATTATAGTAGAGCTCAGCCAGGCTCAGCTTCAGCCGCTTTTGGTGAAGGTCATCCACCAGCACCTGGTACCTCTGGGCCTGGACAAAGGGGAGGTGGGAGGGGACCCGTCAATCAATGGACAGGAAAGCTTAAGCAAAACGAAGGCAACTAAACTACAGTCCAGTTGATGCTAAACAGACTATGTTGCCTATGATTGCTGTAAGCACACACACATCAGTCATTTAGGACAACATGAACTTACACCCTAGTATAAATGCAAATGCTTAAAGCTCCATTAAGGGCAGCAAATTGTAAGTAAGCAAAAGAGCAAAGTTTCTAAAAATGATGATGATGATGTGGATTTCCAGTGTAGCTGTCACAGCATGCAGTAAGCTATGGTTTCACCGGCTCTTTTTGAATGACTTTACCTCTACTTTTTCCTGAGACACCTGTTTCCTCTCGACAATAGCAGATTTCTTCTTGTTGAAGTGAAACTGTGTGTCCTCTTTGGCATTCAGCAGGGCCTTTTTCTTCACGTCATACTCTACAGCATACTCTTTCGACTGACAAATGCACTCCAACATCTTGGTCCTCTCTTTCGGGTCGTTCAAAGCTATGGACTCCACTGCCCCCTGGTGACGACCGTAATGAGTGACAGAGCTGTTTGGGTTTTTTTTTTATTACGTACTGAGCAATTTACAAACGTCTTCACAGCATGAAAATTCTCAGAAGAAAAACATAAATGTGTACATGTGATCTTAGTATCTAACACACATCTCCACAAATATTCTAAACTACAGTATATTATCATGTGTATCTACATTATTTTTATGACAGTGTTTACCTGGTACACCAGACAGTTTCGAGCTTTGGTCACAATGCCAATCTTCTCCAGCTCCTCCATGTATTTGGCCAGAGTAACATGTATACCATTGATGCGATACTCAGAGTTGTCACCTATAAAACACAATGAATGTGTGATGTGACAGCAGCAACTTGTTTCTAACTTGTGCACTTGTTTCTACTTGATACTACTAGGGGAAAATATGTTTCTCTTCCTTTTTAAACTGTGTCAGATATTAGAATAAAAAAAAAGCTATTTAACTGATTCGTACACCGTTTAAGTTGCATACGTTTTTATATTTTTTCCAGTCCTCCTTTATTAGACTACTGCAAACACACAAGAGTACAAGCACCTGTGTCATTGCTTAATCATTATGATTATAGTACTATGAGTAACAGTTATGAAGTCATCAGCAGCCTGTCGCACCAGCTGTGTGCAAGTTCAAACTTAGCCTAGTTAAACGTAAATGATTACCAAGTTGTGATGTTATGCTTCAAATAACATTGATGTACCTAAACACATCTCACCAATGCGTTGCATCCCAGATAAGTTACAACTTAACGTTAAGTAACTTAACAACTAAGTTAAATAGTTACACATGCCCGTAAAGTAGTGCAAATCATAAAATGTCACAGAATTAAACTCACTGATGGTAAAACAACAGGTTTTTTTTGCCACACATTATTTTTTATTAACTGCAGCCATTTTGCGACACATTAATCGAGTAGAGATCCAATTTATTAATATGATATTTCATTATCTATCTATCCAAGTGGCTCATGCCATCCAGAAAGCTAATGCGCACGGTAACCATGGTGATGAAACAATATCTTTGATCGCTGATTGGCCACTTTCCTTAGTTATGACTTCATGTCCATACAGTAATGCTCAGGGTGCAACCAATTTTAGTAACGTTAACTGATTTACTAACAAACTAGTACTTAGCCTCTAGAGTCGACTTTACACCATAGCTAGTGCAACCCAGTCAAGGGCTATAATAACTCCTTAAACTAACCCAAAATGCTCCGGCAGAAGACGGTCTCCTGGTCGTCGTCGTCGCAGTACCGCATGGAGACGCGGGCGGTGTCCGGCACCGGCTGCCCGATGTGAGCTCCGTGTATCAGGTCCCGGAGGCGCTTCACCCGGAGACTGGCGACCCGCTCCCCAACGGCGAAGCTCACGGCATCCATTAAATTGGACTTGCCTGGTGTGATTTTACATCTTCAGCATATATATATATATATATATATATATATATATATAACAACTCTCTGATTAAAGACATTGCCTTTAACATTTAGCTAAGTATTGTAACATCAACATTGACGTTAATTATTAACCCATTCCCCAAGATATAATATTTGAAATAATAATAATATTGTTTTGTGGTTTCAATTAACTCAAACATCCAGTAATATAACTTATATAACGTTATAGTTCGTCTTAAAAAGAGGGATACGCAGAAATGTATTGAAGTTAGCTAACATTTGTCGGACAATGCTGAAGTTAGTTAAATATTAATTCAGCTACACTAGCTCATAGTTAGCTTTACGCAGCTAACATTAGCTCCCTAGACAGATTGGAAAGTTTACTTACCGGAGCCATTTGTGCCAATTACACAATTAAATCGCAGGAACGGGCCGATGACCTGTTTCCCTCGCCATGACTTAAAGTTTTCAATGTCAATCTGTTTCAGATACCCCATTTTAATCTGCTATGGTGAGTCAAGAAACTTGATGCTTCAGTTCTGCTAACTTCAGCGGACAGGATGTTGAGAGGCGGGAAGCGCCGCAACCTTTTTTTTTGTTTCTTCTGTTGAAGCACAAAATACATTTCACTTTAGTCTAGATGCCAAATTTGAGGTGTTTTACTTTTTCATTAAAGCATTAAACTCGGTACACATGTACAGTTTGGGCCGCTGAATATGGGATATTATTGGTTTTTTATTAAAGTCCAATAAAAACTTCCATCCCAGAACATTTTCAGAAATGGACCCACCAAAATGTGTATTTAGCAGCAAATCTCCTAAACCAAGCCCAAAATAGAAAATGCAGCGAGTAACTACTGATTTAATATCTGAAATAAAATATCTCAAACTTTCACATGGAATATTTAAATTAATAAAAAAATATTGTATGTTTTAACACAATTTAATGGAGTAATAATTTAGAAATAAAAAACAGTTACAACCCAAGTCAAGTTTATTTTATAGTTTTATCTACTTGAGACTTTACTTGATACAAGCAGAGAAATACTGTGTTAAAGTCATATGTCGAATATGACTCAGGTGCCCATGTTCCCTGCCACAACCCCTTACACACAGGTTGATCTTATGTAAAACAATTGAACCCAGAAGGACAAAAGGAGAGCTGCAACACAGACAAACTAGGTATTGAAGAATTTATTGATCAATACTGATAAGTCAAATGTCACATATCAGCACAGACTGATGAGAAAGTAGTTCTGCATATTAAAAGTAGAGCGAACTGCTTTCAAAGTTTATCCTCCTTCCACGGTTACAGCCATCAATAAGGGTGGTCACGGACGTACTCCATGATGTGTTTCAGAGCCAGCCAGGTCTCGGAGGCGGTGGGGATGATCTGATTGGCTGGCAGGATGAAACCATAGCGACCAGTGTCCCTCAGCTCAAAGGCATAGGAGTACTTGATGCCCACGTTGTAAGACCAGTCAATGCTGCCGCCACTGGCTTGATCTGAGTGGAGAGGAAGGTGAGCACACCATAGAAGTAGCAGCTCTACATACCAGGGCTTTTTGAGACGGGTTACAACATTTAACACATCGAATGAAAAAAAAAAGTTTCATAATGACTCCTTGAACTGGAGTAATGATCAAAATATATAGCGAGTGGGACATTTTACAGTTGGAAAATAAACTTGTCTTTGGCACATCTGACCTCTGATTTCTTGTTACTTATTGTTCCACATATATGCAGGTACCAATATACCATATCTACAATAATAAGGCAGCACTGTAAAGCACAGCTCCATTTCATGTACAAAAAGCGCTATATAAATAAAAGGTATTATTATTATTGTCTGATATAGCAGTATGTGAGTTGTGTTATTTTAGAGGAATTGCAACTCCTTTTTTAAGGTTGTTTATTTATTGTGCCCACTACATTCACTTTATTTTGGTCTTCATAGTCGTATCAGTTACTTTTATCATAATTACAACTACAACATTCATACAGTTTGTCATGTGTCTAACTTTGGGGTGACAAAAAGAAAAAAAGATACTCACAGATGATGTTGCAGATGCTTCCAACCTTGTATCTGGTACCATAGAGGGAAGTGAGTTTCTGCACTGCTGCTCTGCCAACAGAGTCCTATAGGAAACACAAATATTGTTAGTACAGTGCACATATAATACTGGTGCACAGGGGGGAATGCAGAAGAAGAAGCATACAGAGAAGTGCTTTTAAAGGTTTCCACTCGAAAAGTGCACAGATGAAATGGAAATAAATATGGAGAGGGTTGGTGAATAATACTGCAACTTTCAAGGACCTACACTTCCTCTTGCAGAGTTACCAGTCAAGCCAAGTTTATTTATATAGCCCAAAAGCACAAAAGCTTAGAAGGCTTTGTTACAAATGAGTAACTACAGGACTGTTGTCCATTAGGCAGTTTCTCAGTGTTAATATGAATAATTGTATAAACTTGAGGCAATATTTCTGAAGAGGATTCCTGGTTAAGTAAAGGGAGATCATTTGTCATATGCGTTAGTGATACGTTTTTAATTGGTTAATTCTTAAATCCTGGACCAAATGTTTTGAATTTTCAGCCATGAAACTTTAATTTGATAATAAATTACAATCCCAAGTTTTCCAGCTAAGGTTGTTAAAGTAGTCTGCAATCAAAAGGCAAGATATTGCTTTTTTAATCATTAATGTTTTTGGAGAAGGCATTTCAAATCAGGTTATAATAGTTAAATCATTCGTCTTCCTGAGAATTTCAGACATTTATCAAGAGAAAATGTAGCTGCTCTCATTTGACTCTCGTGTGTGAGAACTATTTTGCAATCAGAGTTTCATGAAACAGTGGAAAAAGGTGTCAGATTAAATTTGCCATGTGCTTCCTCACAATTGACCAATTTGTTGACTTCCTTACCAGCTCAGGCTGATGGAACACGTTCTTGCAGGAATAGCCATAAGGGTACATGAGCAGCTGGGAGTAGGCGTGGACAGAGATGAAGGACTTGAAGTTGCCGTGGCTCTTGATCAGGTTCACTACGTTCTTCACCTCAATCTCAGAGTGAGCAGAGGGGCCGTGGTAGGAATCAGAGCAGGGGTTTCTACTGGCACCGGGGCCTGGAGAGATACATTTGAATAAAAACATGTGTACATACAGTACAGTGCAAGAGCGCTCATATACATGATCGCATATGCATACACACAAACAAGGGAGCATGTAACAACAGGCAAAGACCCAAAAACTGTGTAAAACTAAGGCGTTCATGTTACCCTCAAATAAATTACTATTGATTATTGTGACAATTATATATCCGTATCTGCAAAATACAAATGTTTTCAGACAAAAAAATGTCTCCCCGTTTGATATCTATAGAGCAAAAACAAAGTTCATGGGAAGCATTTATGTCTCTTCTATACTGACCACCAAAGCCTGCATCCCAGTTCCTGTTGGGATCGACTCCACGGCACACTGAGCCTGGGTTCTTGGAGCGGGTCTTACGCCACATACGGTCCTGTACATCACACAGTTTTAGTCAGTCAAGCACTTGACTGCAACATCATTTTCTTCCTTCTTCTTACCCACAATATGGTTCAGATACCTGGTCTTTAACAGCGCTTTACACCTGCTCATGTCATGTTTTCCTCTTAAATATCCACCTTACATGGATCAAAGTAATGTGTTTTGGTACACACAACACAGAAATACAATTTACAACTTTAGTAAAGCAGTAAATAAGAGCAAAGATATAGTAGGTTTTCCTACTATATCTTCCAATATGTTTTCATTGAATAGCAACATACATTAGAGTGGGTGTAAGCGTAGCCGTCAGGGTTGGCCAGGATCAGCATGTAAATATCCATGGTGTTCAGAAGAGAGGTCAGGGAGGCGTCGGTACCATAATCAGTTGCAATCTAAGCAAGAACACAAGGCATTGATTTAGTATAAATTACACTCTTAAAAAAAGGAAGCAATCTTTCATATCTATAAATATTTGACAGTGGGTCCAGAGTTAACAATGTCTGCAACAATAGAGGACAGAGAGACTTAATTGTTATTTTTATGTATATTATTAAGATTATTTATAAGAAAGGAAGGTTGTGAGGCTAAATGCATGTAGGCAATCAATGTAACACAAGAACAATTAAACACAAGAACAAATAAACACAAACAATACAAAAAGGTATGTATTGATTTCTTGTTAACTTACATATCAAGTACATTTATTATTAGGGCTGCAACTAAAGATTATTTTCATAATTTATTAGTCTGCTGGTTAATCATTGTGATTGTAGAAAATGTCAAAAAGCCAAATACGGCATCTTTAGATTCCTTGTTTTGTCTGACTAACAGTCCCAAACTCATAGATGATCAATTTACACTGAAATGTGACAAAGGAAAATAAATCCTCACATTTGAGAATCTGGAACTAGAAAAAGTTTGGCATTAACTGATTAATCAGTTGTCAAAAAAATACATCTTCTGTTAATCGACTAATCATTTCAGCTCTATTTATCATACTGAGACTTTCCAATTAACCTTTGTGAGCTTTTCTTCTGACCTCTGGAGCAGATGTAACACATTTAAATCAAGTCAATCAGATGACTCAATCTCCCAGGTATGTTGTACCTTGTTGGCTGTCCACACTCCGGTAGCCTGAGACACCCATTCTCTGGAGTGGATACCTGTGTCGATCCAGATAGCAGGACGGTTTGCTCCCCCAGTGCTGAACTAAACACAGTGTGAATAACAAAACTCATGCTGTTATAAAATAGAGTTTAGGTGTGATACAGTCAAACATTGCAGACAAAAGGGATATATCTATCCTTTAAAGGTACCTTCCAATGGGAAATTTTCAGTTGTTAATGTAAAAAAATACACATTTATGAACCTCTACTGTACATTTAGATTTCAAATCCAGACTGAAAACAACTTTTTTCCTAATTTCAATGTCTGGAAATTACTAACTGTTGTTCTTCTGTGTCACATAGCTACCCCATCAGGTCATGTGATTTTTAAAAATTACTAAACCATGTAATCATTTTTAACATTATTATCTGTGTATGTATGTACGTGTGTGAGTTTGTGGGTAAGTGGGTTAATTTTTAAATTAATTTTGTTTTTTTCTGTTATTGTTTGCAGGGTGATGTTCAACTGAAGTTAAAGTTAAACATTTCTTACAGAAACACAGTTGTGCACATACAGTACACGCAGGTACAAACATGTTGTTGTCTTGCATGAGGTATGTCCTACCTTGAGCACATACATGGGCCTATTCTCATATGATCTCCCAATTTCCTGCTTGGTGACCAGTTTAGGGTGCTGAGCCACCAGAGTGTCCATCCAGCTGTAGATCTGTATGGGAGACAAGTCATGCATTATAATATAGTGAAGTGTGGCATGTCTAATACTGAACAGAAATACTTAAGTTCCACTTTGTTGATTAATAAACAAGTAATTAACTAGTTCAAGAAGGTCCTGTATTTACAGAAGGTCTTTGGTTTATTTCTGTGTCACAATGTATCCAGTTACCTTGATGATCTGACTCAAGCTCAGCACAAAACAAATATATTTCATATTCAATACCATTTGTGTAAAGTTTTCAGATCTGTTACTGAAGTAGCAATACTACTGTCCAGTGTAAAAACACTGTTACCAGTAAAAGTATAGCTAGTAAAACTAACCTTAAAAAACCTTAAGTAAAATTAAGGGCACCTTAACCTATAATCATATATCATTAGTCATTTATTGTATTAATAATCTAAATCTACAAAGTAACTAAAGCTATTAAATAAATGTATTGGAATAAAAGGTATACTACATGCTTAAAATTCATCCAAATAGTTAGTTTTTTGCAGGAAGTCAGTTTTACACAGACTTCCTGCAGTTATTGCGCTCTCTATTTGGGTTCATTCTTATCAGATGCACTGTATGTGTTGAATACAATATGAAATATCCACAATATGTCACTTAGTCAGGGGTCGTCTGTTTACTCAATAATAAAAAATGGCTCCCTTAGGGAAAAAATAAGCCTTAATGCTACACTTTGCATTTGCATAACTGTCACAGTAAAATGTCCTTCTAAATGTTGATTTTTTAAAGAAGGCAAACATTTTCTGCCGGAGTGAACAGAGCTGAGCATCCGCCATGTTCAGTTTGAAAATAGTTTTTATTTACCCAGAGGACACGTAAGTCTACTTAAAAACTAGGCAGCTTTGTGCAAGAGATAAATTTAAACGCCTATCTGAAGTTTGAGTTTGATCTAAGTCACGGTCAAAATCTATCTTTGTGAACCAGCCCCTATCTTTTTTGTTGTACTCTTTTTGTCATCAGTCAATATTTTGGTGACCGATAGAAGTTTGACATGAAGCTCCAATGAGTTATAATATATAATCAGGTATTTGTAGTGGGTAGTGTGTTTGTATAAATGCCTACTGTCTCTAGGCTATGATAGGCTCCAAAGTTGAAGCTCCTGGTGCTGCGCTCCTTCATCTGGTTCACCTCCATCTCAGCTTTCTCCTCATCAAGAAGCTCCTGAATGTGACATGCAAGCAAACTCAGTTTTGTCATTATCATTCCATTATCAAAATCAAGTCCAGTACACTACAATGTGAGACACTAGGACACACACTGATCAAATTATCCTGGAAACATTTTACCGGTTCAACGTTTGTGGTACACAGGTCTTTTCTTTTCGTTAATAAATGATGCATTTGGAGGATTACACACCTGAAGGTTGTTTATGACAACAGAATAGGGGATGTTGTGTACACTGAGGTACTCTGTCACAAAGCTCAAACTGGAGCGGGGCACTCGGATGTCAACAGGGAGCTCAGTGGAGACTGGTTCGAGCCAGAAATCCACCTGGGATCAGATAAGGGCAATGATAAATCACAGATCAGACAGGAAAACCTAAACACTCAGAAAGTACTATACCAAAAAAAAGAAGTGTACTGAGCAGAACGGTCATTTCTTTAATAATTTCTCAGTGTTATTTAAATACTCAAATAAATCCAGTTTGAACACATCACTCCATTTTAGGTGCTCTTCATTTTCTAAGATGTGGGCCCATTGCTGTAAAATCGAAGACATTTATTTAAAAGCATTAATGAATAGAATAAAACAGGCAGAAAGGTTAAAATCTGGATTTTTTTGCATTAAAGGGTACAGAGGCTTTCTGGAATTGACCCACATAAATTCTCAAGTGGATTATTTCAAGTTGAACTTGATTTGCCTTTTGTACTTTGTAGAAGTTTGTGAGAAAATGTTTGGCACAACCAGCTGAGAAAACTCAAGCATAGGCATGCAGTGTGTGTGTGGGTGTGTGTGTGTGTGTACCTCCCACTCCTCTTGGCTCTCCAGGGCCTGCAGGAGTTGGATCTGCTCCTCAGACTGTACATTGACCCTGATGACCTGATCTCTGGAAGAAATTCATTTCCTGAACATTAATGTTTACATTTTATGTTTTCAGCTGATGCTTTTATTCATGGTATTCATGGTAATCTTCTGTATTGAGTTCAGAAACAGAAGAATACTTTATTCACTGCTTCCCAATATAACAAGCAATTAATGGTACAGAACAACTACAGAACCTTGATTCCACGCCATTGTGTTAAATACGGCTGTAATTATGAATTAATCTTTCTCTAAACATAAAGCCTAGTCATGTTCTGCCCCTTAAATACCAATGTACTTTCTCACCTTGGACAGTTATTTGTCATGTTGAATAAAAGGGATCTAAGGAAGGAAAACCCACCTAATCAAGTCTCTAAGTTGTCTACTCTACTTGTATTTAATAACTAAGCCGGCATATTTTTTCTAAACTAAATAACAGATGACTTTTTGATGTCCAGATGAATTTTGTGAGCAAATGTACTTAATTTTCTCATAAAAGTTTGAAGGAGCAGTCATCACAACTTTTGGTTCATTTCTCTGTTTTCTGACTATTGGAGATGGTTGTTGGGTGCTACAAATGTTGATTGGAGTGCCCTTTATCATATCAATAACATATTGAATATTCTTAAGATGAGTACAAAAAGAAACTGCGGGTTGCCTTTAAATGTCACTGGCGATATAAAATAAGAATTTTGACAACTTCTGTGCTAGTCACACCAAACACAAAGCCAAAAATGTCTCCCCCAGTAGAGCGCCTATGCACCACATGTACTAAGGCTGAGTCATTATGGCTCTTTGTTGAATGTAAATATCTCTTCTTGCAGTGTGCAGATTAACTTACCCAGTAAAGACCCTCTCAGCTTTGGCCACAGCCACAAGCACCAACAGCAACCAGAGGCCTCTCATCTTGTCTGAACTGACCACAAGTGTGTCAGGAATCAATTTTTCTAGTGCCCTAATATCATCTGGTGACAGGTGGACTGTTCCCATACAGGAGAGTTACCTCACTCTACTGATAACCACGCTGTTCTTCTGTCTGAAAAGAAGTTATTTTGAGTGACTAACTTGCCGATAAAGCTTTATTTTATCTGTCCAGTGCTCAGCTGCAGATATGGGTGGTTTCCCTGGATTTTCCCCTTACTTGTAAACTAATTGTGCTACAATAAACTTGATATATACACACATACTATAGTAACAGTTTGTGCAGGGCTGTAGTGGTGAAAGTGATATAAACAGCCCATGGATTAAGGACAGTTAAAAGAACGTGGTTAAAATGCATACATGTAAACTCTGCATAATCTGAAATGATGTTTAAAATGGTAAGAGATGGATAACCAGAGTTTATGTCAGGTTAACATTCGACTACGCTACAAGCCGTTCGGGTGTAATCATATGCAAAAGCATTCAAAAAGTCCTCCGAATGAAGGAATTTTACCTGGATGAAACAGGTCATCAGTATGTAGTTTCCTGTCTTCTGTTAGGTGACAACTCTATGGTTTGCCAGCTGTTCACTCATAAGACTGTAAATCGGATTAGCCGACCTGTACAATTCAGATTTGAAGGGTGGTTTTTGGTCAGGTCCCTTAGTTTCAATGAAGGGAACTGTGACATGATACAATTATATTTTAAACATTAGTGTTTTTCCAACTTTGTACCAACAGGGCAAGACCCTTTTCTGTTTTGACATGACAAGGCCCCGTGCACAAAGCAAGGTCCATAAAGAAATGTTTTTCCAAGCTTGGTGTGAAAGAACACCCCAATCCAACACTTTTGGGATGAACTGGAACACCGACTGTAAGCCACGCTCTTAGCCCATCATCAGTGTAAGACTTCACTACTGCTCTTGTGGTTGAATGGGAGCAAATCCCTGCAGTCAGGTTCCAAAATGTTGTGAAACGTCTGAAACCAGAAGATTGATGGCTGTTACAGTAGCAGGTTAATGTCCATGGTTTCCATATGGGTGTAATATTCAGGTGTCCACGTGCCTTATTATGTGAAATCACCCCATGGAATTCACTTGCATGTGGCCAGTATAGCCAGTAGATGGCAGTTCACTACCAAACTTCTGTAATATGGTACCATACAGTAAAAATACATCTCATTTATGGCTGCAGTGAGTGGCATCAGATTAAGTAGGCTGGAATTACCCTGAATCTTAAATTATTGATCACACCAGTGAGGTTTTTTGTCTTGATCAGCGACATTGTTAGAGTTGATGAGCACAAGGGAGCAGGGAGTTCATAAAACTATACATTATGTGACCAGAGCTGACATGATTGGTCAATGAATCCATTAGCTGATCAACAGAAAATGTATCAATTGTCTGAGTCACATTTTAAACAAAAGTACCAAACCTTTGCTGGTACTGGCTTCGCAAATGTATAAGTATTTCATGCTTTGCTCTGTTTGTGAATATATTTGGGTTTTGCACAAAAAGACAAAACAAGATGTTGGAAAACATCACCTTGGATTCTTGAGGAAAAAGAAAGTGCAAAGGGCATTTTCCCACAATTTTCTGACATTAAATAGACAAAATGATTAATAATTACTTAATAATTGATCATGTATAAAAGTGAGAGTGATAGGGACCTGATCTACAGTCCTCTCTTGGTCTTACTCCAGTGTTTCAAATGCAATCAAATCGTATTACTGTTAGCAGAAAATTCAAGTTTTGTGTTAAGTTATTCAGCTTGATTTTTCGCTGTCTGAAACCAGAATAATATTGGAATGTGCCGTGCTGTGACACCCCGCCAAACCCTCCCTCCTCTCAGAATTAATAAAAAGAGGTCTTAGCATGTCACTTCCCTTCCCTTTCACTTCCAAACAATCCCATGAGACAAAGTGGGACGGTGTAGGGTGGGGGTTGGGGTGGGGTTTAATAGGCGTGGGAGGCTACAGGGGACATGGGAGTTGAGCTTGGCTTTTCCATCTTTCTCAATGTGGAAATTATTTATTGCTATTCCTGCTGTGTGTGTCTAAAAGTTTAATGTCCCCATGAAAGTGGCTTTACATGCAAATGTGGGTTTAGTGTGTGTGTGTGTGTGTGTCCCCCCCTCTTTTCTCCCCTGTCATTTTCCTCTAAAAGCTATATGAACAAGGCACCCCCGACTAGCTCATTCCACATGACTTCCTCTGCTGCACTATAAATAGAAACATTTACATTGCATTTCATGGCTGAGCTCTCTCTCAATATTTCAGAGGCCTACCAGTAAATTGACTATTAATCATTTATTACTCACTTGATCATCTCATTTTGTACATAGCATATTACAAAGATAAGAAACCGCATTAACCAAGACAAAGTGAGTCTTTTTTATCTTTATTTTTTGATATTTTATGTTAGTACGAGAGAGAAAAGATAGTTTGCACCCATGTTATTTCAGTGTGTGTGATTGACTATGTTGGTCACCTGAGTACGTCTCACTCATGTGATTCCTGCTTCTGTCCAGTCTGGCGGTCAGATGACAGAGACAAGGAGAAGTCGGTCACCTGTGACTCCCTTTTGTAAGGAAAAATCTTACCTCCGATTCGATTACACTGTCAGATATCAGCTTATGATGTCCAATGAGCTCCTTGCATGACTGAGTGCTGTAATTTAATTGTATGGTGTGCCAATGTTTCCTTATCCTGCTTTAGTCCTCAACAGAATAACTTCAACAGCAGGTGTGAACAAGATATAATGAGAGCAGGGTGAGAGCGAGAAAGTGACAGTTTCTCTGCTAGTGAAAAAGTCAAACCCCTGATTTGAAATGCATCGTGTGACCTGCAGCTGAACTTTCTTGTCTACTTAGCCCTCAAATGCTGTCCCTGCCACTTATATTGAGTACTAAATATTGGTTGATGCATTGTATCAGTGCTGGCAATCTTCACATGGAAGTCTAGCCAATTACCAAAACAAACAAAAATGATGGCGATGACAACAATGATGGGGGACAATGAGCAGTGATTACAGTAATAATAGTAACCGTAGTAATAATAATAGTAATAATAATAATAACAATAATATCAGTAATAATACATGGCAGGAGGCTCCACCAGGATGCAAAACATGCAAACAATGAATGACTTCACAAGTCCTGAGACAAAAATCTGTCTCTTTAGTTGCTACTTTCCTAACCTGCCACTTGTTTAGTTTTAAGCCTTTTAGGTAGTATTACTGTCTGAGCTTATTTGAGTTGGTGAGAACTGTTAGACTCAACTCTACAGTCTGCGTTTGGGCTGGACAAATATTGAGCTCAGAGAGGCTAAAAGATGCTAAACTCTGTGTAAAGGTGAAACAGGTGTTGATTCTCAGTTCATTCAATTGTACTAACATCCCTTTCACTGTACAAATAGTAATTCAATATTACTGTCAAAATCAACACTTAGTGGCATTTTAATGTTGTTTTTATGGATTTTCTGGCCACTTGGGGGCAGAAGAACTCAGCAAGCTGAAAATTACATACGGTACCTTGGACTTTAAGTCTAAAAAACCTGTTTTGCCTAACCAGCCTAAACACAACCTGTTTTGAGTTTACCAGCCACATTCATCCTGCCGATATTGGGAAAAGGCAATGTTGATCTACTAACCAGAAAGGCATATCAATTATTGTTTTGAGATGCTACAGTGTTACATGCTGATAGTTGACTTATATATTTTCTGTTCTGTTCAAACTCATCAATTGTTGTTGTTAGATTAGTTACATTTTATTTGTTAGAAAGCCTTTCCAAATCATGGATATAACTTTGCCTTGAAGAAGAAATAGCCTTGGTGTAGGTCTCAAATTTGGCAGTACCAGGCAAGTTCAGTTTGGCAGGTCTGAAAGGAGCGGGTACGGGCAGGGTTCGGGTCTTGGTTTTAGGCTTGTGTAGAACTGTAGTGATTCCTTTCAAATTACACAGTCATTTGATACACTATATGTTACTATAAAAACACTGATTGAATGTTATTCACTTCAAGTAGTCAAAAGTACTTTTAAAAAGCAGGCTCAATATTTGTATACATTAGCAAACCTCTATTGAATGTATGAAACGTAAAATCGAAATTGACTTTGTTAAAAATATGCATTCAGGCATTTACACTGATCTGTATTATGTAATCTCTGAAACAGCCAGGAAAAAAATCCTCCATGGCGCTGTCACATTTACCTTCTCTATTTTGGCCAATTGAGTCGTGGCGGAGCCGTACGTCTGTGCAACATCACAGATGCAGAGACTGGAGAGGCTTTGCTGGCTTGTTTCTCACTATATGAGAACGAGCAGTGAATGTTAACTGTCCCAAGGCACACATTTCAATGCTGAAAATCAGCGTTTTTTCTCTATAATGTTGTTACTTCTGCATACTCAAGATGACATGTCTCCCCGAAGACTAACTCATTACCTTTCCCTCCTTGTCAACCATCCCAGCTAACAGCAAGCTGACAAACTGTCCTTTGGGCTGTTTAACTCTGTCAAGCTTCCAGCACACATTAGTCTTGTTTTTGCAAAAACAGCCACACTGCTTCATAGAAATCCCTACACACACATTCAACACATTCTGCATCAAAACCTTTTAAAACTGCCTGCTATCCTTTTTATTATAACACAGATTTCTCAGTCTTAATTGGATAATAGAATACTTCATTCTGGGTTGGACTCTGCATTATTGCATCATGCCCTAAGATTTGTTTATTATGTAATAGTCTAAGAAAAGACCACAGCAGCCCAGGAAGGCCTCAGCTTGTGTAAAAATAGAATGGAAGGCACAAAACGATCTGGTTATATTTAGCAGCACTACAGCATCCACTTCTAAAAATAGCATGAGAGATGTTTTATATTCATACTAAGACTAAGCCTTGTACTTGCCAGGATGTTTCTATCTCTGTATTTTCTGAGCTGAGTGGACAGACGCTGCCTTCTGCACAGTTGGTGTATGTTGTTGTGCTGGCTGCAGGCTTTTTGAAGTGCATGTCATCAAAATTTTACGCACTATTCCTTATTCCATTACTCATCACCACCTATTTCAGCATGCAGGCATTTCGTAGTCGATGAGCTTATAAGGGGGAGCGTGGGAAATAAAACTGGCAGAAACAGCAGCTCTGAGACTCAAGTAGCTCCCCATGTCGGTTCAAGTGATATTAGATTCCTGCTGAGCTTGTTCAAGTCTGCTTTATTGCTTTAGAGTCTCGGTGCTCAATGCAGGTTGTCCCTGTAGTGAGAAAAGCTGGGACGTGTGATTCCCTGAGAGGTGCATATTAAGAAATCAATTGTTTGTGTCAGATAAAATGAAGTGGGGTCTAATGGTGCTATGTAAAAAAAATAATTGATCTGTTTTATGAGAAGCTACATTTCTGAAAGATATTTTCTGCCTCTATTTAGTTCCATGAGTCTTTGAGTCATAACAGGAAAATTCAATTCACCCAATTAATATTCAATTAATATTAATATTCTTTTATGGGCGTACTTTTATGTACAAATGGTTTTCACATATTTTGGTTTTAATTTTTACTGCTTGTGTTACTATTGTTTGATACCAGCGATCACACATTGTAAATAAATAGTTTGACATTTTGGAGAGGATCAATATCACTTTCATGTTGGTGCGTTAATGATAATGCTACAGGCAGGACACAATTAGCTTAGCATAGTTAGACTGGAAATCAAATTAAAAAAAATAGTAATTAAGAGTAAAATATAGCTTTTATAGAAATATTTGAGTTGTGGTTTTACAGAGTTACTTGCTGGATTATTTTTTGGCTGGTCACACTGACTTCCTTAAATCTCTGCTTGTTGCCTGGAAAACTCATGTGATAACAAGAGGTGCTGAATTTTGTAACCAGCTAAGCTAAGCTAACCGCCTGCTGGCCCTATATCTTCATATTTAGTGTACAGACATGAGAGTTGTATCAATCTTCTCATTTAAATCTCAGTAAGGTATTTTCCAAATTGTTGAACTATACCTTTACCAGTATATTGCAGTGTGCCGTCTATTCCTGAACTAACTTCTTCATATTTAACCAACAGAAAATACATTTTTCAAGATCAACCAAGGAATACCACAAGGAACAATTCTGAGAGCTGTCTGTTTAATCTCTACATGTTACCACTATATCCACTAACACAACATCTCTTTCCATATTGGCGCTATGCAGACGACAAAGAGTTATATCTCTCATTCAAACCTACCAACCTTAGTAAGATGGCTTTACTGCATAGCTGCTTGTTGATGCAAAAGAAAGAAAGAAAAAGGATGTGTTATAATGTTTTAAAATCTAATTCTGACGAAACAGAGGTCCTGATGAACACATTAGTTAAGTCATGTTTTGTCAACTGTGGAATACAAAAAATTATAAAAAAATAGATATCAATTCTCTCACATTGCGTGTTAACTTTTACATTGCAACCTTGATTTCATTCTCAATGCAAATACTGAAAAACAAATGCTCAAAAACAAAATTCTGTCATCAATTTGTGCAAAATTCAGCAGCCAGACAACTGACCAGAAAAAAGGCGATTTTCACACATCACCCAATTTTGGCTTCATTGCACTGGCTGCCACTCTTAACCTATGACTAATTATATACATGGGCTGGTTCTGGAGTATGTAAGTCAACTTCTGACCCTTTAGTGTCCTGACAGGCTTCTTACATTTTCCAATTTGTGTCTTTAAACTGTTCCCAAGTCCAGATTAAAATCTGAAGGTAAGCAAGGTTTGGCTGTACTGGCTCTACTCTGAAGCAGCCGTCCACTTAGCATCTGGTCGGCTAACAATGTCTCTGCTTTTAAATCCCGTCTAGAATAGCTTTTCTGGCCTTTTAGCCTTTTAAATTCTATGTTTATGTAGGTTGTATTTCTTTGTTGTGGTTTTATTGTATGATGTTGTTACATTGAGCAAAATATACATAAATGTATATTTTATTTTCATGAAAGGTGCAACACAAACAAAGTCAACTAAGTCACAATGCAATTTTAATTTCCCTACCAGCCGATGTCCACTCTGCAGTCCTTTTTTTTTCTGTGGTAGTGATTTTGTGCTATAACATTAACCTAGCATGCTTAGAGTGCCAGTTAAAGTTTCTGATTATAGCTTCAAGTGGGTGGCAAGCACAGTAATATGATAACTCAACATGAAGCTAAAAGTCATACGCAGATAAACCTACAGATCAGATAGCAATGAGTGCTCATTAAAATCTTGGACAGGACTGGAATGAGGAAGAGAGAAAAGTCTACTGGCTGTAATTAGCACATTGTCACTTGTTACAAAGCAGCCCACGTTCTTAGCATGTCAGATGACTTCCCAACAGCAACAATGATTGTTTTGTTAATATTCTGAAGCGTGTAACATCTGTGCCAGATAAGAAAGCAGAAATTTAATAATGAAACATTGGACTGTGTATTACACTCACACGCACATCACTTCTGCAGCTCTTACTGAGCAGTCAGACCAACAAACCACTAAATAGAGCACGCAAAGATTCACGTGATGTTTTTGTGCATCACATTATTTTTATATGGATTGTAAATGTGAAGGTCTGATTTCTTGCACCATAAAGCAGATGGCACCATGATGTTTTGTTATTTCTGTTCTAGAAAAGCCATGTACTTGCTTTTTTGACTCTCTTGACACTCCACACGATGTTAAATAATGAAGCAGTGATTCCATAAAATGTGATCGTACAAAGAATGTCAGTGTCATATAATGTAAAAAGTAAAAGGGCTTTGAGGAATCGATCAACCGTAAACTCCAGATGGCTCAGTGTGACTGAGAAGCCTCTTATTACAGTATATGACAGCACTTCTACCAACATCTGACTGCTTCATAAGCCCAAACCCCTTTGGATAAATACAGACCCGTTTTTATTACTTCCTGAAACACTGAGATTTTAGAGATACAAAGTTTTTAACCAACAGTCAAGAAATGCATTAAAACTGAAACTTGTTTACTAGCAGCCCGAGGTCATTAATTGAAGTTTCCCCTAGCAGACTTTTTTGTACCAGCCTGTTGTTCACATCAGCCTGAATGCACTAACTAGTGAAGTGCATTACTGCCCTTCTGCTAATGATGTAGGTTCAGGATTCCAATTCAGGGTCCTTCAAAGGACACAGTTTGTGAAGTTGTGTTCTTTAAAAGACCCGAAAGCTGAATTAAAATAATTACAGAAAACAGCACACCTCCTACCTTTTTGTGCATGCAGTGTGTTGCAGTGGTCGTGGGCTGATGCCTGGGGTGCACAGGGCCGAGCAGGGGTCCAAAGAAAGTTAAAATTTATTGAACTTTGACCTTTGTGAATGCAGCCCATACCTGGTGCTGTTTTGCAATTAAAGATGGAGGACAAATTAATGAGTGTTTTTAAATGTAACTACACAAAAACAAATCATCATCACATTGAGACAAACCTGAAAACATTTCCTTGATAAAATTAAGATTAGTTACGAAAACACTGTTTGAATCTGTATAGTGATTTAAATAACAAAGTTCATATTATAGCATGATAGTTTTTAAAATTTGCCAATAAGTTAGCTACACGAGCTGAATTTTCCTACTATAATGCTAATACAGCTTAACATTGATTGAATCCTTTTTGACTCAAACGTTCAAATGTTTTCAGGTTACCACAAAATTCCCCTACAACGAAGTGGGGAAAATATTGACAAACTGGGGTAAATGCCATGATGTACGCATTCACAGTGGAGGAAACTTCACTTTAACACATGATGAGCCACTGGTAAACAATGTACCAGGTTAATACCAATAACCCCTATAATTTTCAATACGCTATGATGCTCAGCTTGCTGGCTTTCATTATTTATGTCCTGGAGTTTTTTTTCACCTGAATGCACCATTTAAGGATAAGGAAACTATATAAGCCTATTTGAGACCTGTTTCTAAAGATTCAGTACGAACCAATGGGCTTGAGTGCCACAAAAGGTACTGAGAGACCGACTTACACATTGTTTATTTTAGTCTTTAAGTAGCATTTGTTGACACTAATAAAAATAAATAATAAGACCTTATCCTTTAAACAACTGCCTGCAATAGGCTTTAGAATACTGAGCCTTCAAAATACACAATTTTGTAAATAAAATGCTGCATATCTCAGCCACATTTGGGGGAGTCTTTGAAAAAGGACAGCCTGTCGCCTTGTTATAACATATCAGATCTTGAGATCCACACTATAAAGGTGTAACGGTGTGAAGTACATCTATTCCAGCTTGCTGGTTCTGTCTGAACAAATTTTATTGGCATTGTCAACCAAGACAGGTGCCTATCAACATGGAGAGCGTCTGTAACAAGAGAAAATCTTATTTTTGTTTTACAACAGCCCCCATACAGATGAACGTGCTAATGATACATAACACTATGGATATTTTTTCTGAAACACGTTAAAGACATTTTAGGCACCCAAATATCCTTATTGTCCCTGTAGACCCAGTTTAAGTTTAGTTTCATAAGTTTATTTTCTTACATCCTGAACATCCAGTGATAAACCACAAACAACAAAAAAGGTTTGATATGAATATTTATTTAAAGACTTATTTATTCTGTAAGAAATCTTCTCTTTATTTAAAGAGAAGATTTCTTACAGAAATAGTCATTTTAAATCAGTCTTTAGTGGCATACATATTTCCTGTTAGAACAGTAAAACCTGTGCTGTCTTGCAATAAAACTAACCTTAAGAACTGATTTTAAGTAAATATTATGTATCGATGGACAAATCATTTTGATTGGTCTTTTCGTGTAATCACAAGCATCATGCAGAAGCCATGAATCACTCTTTAGAGATACAAAATAAGGGCTGATGAAAAATAACAGCTGGATTAATGAAATTGGGCTGATGAATTGTTTCAGTTTATGATAAAATATAGAACTGTGTAGCAAGACAGCCCAGTTGTTTTCAGTTTGGTTCTGTTCTCCCTCCCATTCACATTATTCCAACCACTGGGTCTGAGAGAACAATGCTGAAATGAGTCCGATGAAAGGCTGCGTACCAAAAAAAGAAAAACAAAAACCAACCAGAAAAAAAGAACCAGTTTTTAAAAAGAAACATCTGAAGGCATTGCACAATTCCAAGATTGATCAGTGAGATTTTTAAGGCAAAAAAGTTGTCTAAAATACTCGTAAAGATGCACAATTTTTTTTCAAACCAACTGGTTCCTCTCTGTTTGAAAAAATCTACACATGCTTAAACTTAATGCATGCTATAAAAAACATCAGAATAAAACAGGATATTCATCACAAGCATTCAAATAAACCACATTGTTAATATAAGGTACAGTAAACAACTTTCATGTTGTATGTGTGAAGATTATGTGGGCGTTCATATGGCCTGGCATGCTGACATGGTACCGCCTTGGCAGAGTGACGTGGATGCAACGATGAGCGGTGGGAGGCAGCGAGGTGTAAGCCTTATTCATTAAGGCTTGTATGTCCACCGGTAGCGTGCCGGTAGATTTTTTTCCCACCTTGTAGTCTCCTACACGATAAATGCTTTTGATTGTCACTCCTATGCTGACACAGCCTCAGAGGAACAGTAATTTCACACATTGCAGCCGCACATCGGTAAATGTTAAGACTTCCAACTCATTCTTATGCAAACAGCATTCATTTCCTTTTCCTGAGGGCAAATCCATGTAATGCAAGCCATGCTGTCATATCTATACTGTGCTCTATGATGCAGATGGTATGTAGTTGTATGTTGTAGCTTTTATTGTTTACCGTTTGTTAAACCCTTCTCCCAAACAGTAATTGTCCAATTATAACTAGCAACCATAACTACGTCTGTCAAGCTTTGGATTTCTCGATATGTTGAAGCAAGTATGTTCAAATAAGCGATGCTCTAGATGTAAAGAATTTGGAGGCGGAGCGTCTTTTTTTCTAGCTTTTCCAAAAACAAAAACAGGAGCAAAAGCATAAGAAAGGTGTAAATGTTGTTGTTTATCTGAGCTTCTGTTATTAGCATGACCAGCTAATCTTAATCTTACAATACTAACCAAGCATTACTTATATGGCCGAGGAGTACATCACTACATTAGTTTAAGGAGTTCCATAGTTTACACTCAATTTCAGCCAACAAAACCTCAAGATAGCGACACACATTTTAAATACATCGGTTAGCCTTTAGAATGAACAGTAATTTTAATGTTACTCTTGTATTGTGATGAAAACATACAGTTTTAAAATAGGCCTACAAGTATGTAAGCTAACATCTTGTTCACACCACCTGTGTCTGCATGGCGTGTGCGTGGAGGAATGTCCAATTTTTTGGCCCCCATGTTAACAAATTAGAGTGGATAGCTGTCCGCCTCACGTGCATCTCAGCTGCGTCTGCAGCAACGCTTTAATAGAGAGTCGAGGTTTGGTCTATTTTTACTGCAAGCTGTGCGCGTCTCCCAGCAAGAAAGGATCTATTGGTAGATATATCCACATATTTCAAGACAGTTTAAACTTCCTTTTCAAAGTAAAAGCACTGTAATAATCTTTTATTTACGACTTGACTTGTGAAAGAATTTCTGGAAGTGAGCCATCTCTTTCTCTCTCTCTCTCTCTCTCTCTTGCTAAACACACTACATGTGACAGTTTCTGGTTACCACTTCACATTTATGTTTAAACTATATATATATATTAAATTGTAAATTAAATGATATGAAAATCTTGCTTTTTCATGGACATACAAAGGAAAGTGTATGAAGAAACATAGGGCTGGCAGCAGCAGCTCTGCAGCTGGCACACTCTGTGTGAACACTGCGAACGTGTGGGATGCAGTCTTGATACGATGTAGATGCCATGTGCAGCTCAGGCGCCTATGTGAACGAGATTAATGCTCATTTTTTTTTAATTTCCATGTCGACATGTGGATCATCGACTAGTAAGGATACTAACTTTTTGCCTGTGACGTGCTTAAGTCTGAGTCTTTTAGCATTATAGGATGTAGCCACTAATTATATAGAGTAGTACATCAGAGGCAACCTTTTAAAGACAACTCATGGAGCTAACGTTAGCTAAATTAGCTAGGTACAGTTAATAATAACTGATAGTGACAGGTGTCATTTCAGCTGGCAGTAGTTTAGTGAAGATTGAATTGGTTTTAATACTGTTTATCATCATTATCTCAGTTAAAAATTTTAATGATTTCTGAAAATTCTGGCCATGGCCTTAGGACGGTGTGCCAGGACTCCATATTTTTGTGTGTAGGATTTAGTTGCATCTATCAGAGAAGTTGCGACTAACTGAACACTGCTCGCATCTGTTTTTGAAGACCTGGGAATGAGAACGTGCTGTGAAGTGTGTAGGAGAAATTACAGGGGGAATTCCATGGAAGTACAAAAAATCTGGCTCATGTGTGTCATGATCACTATGTATATTTTAATGAACAGCTACATCCAGATACAGATTTAAATGTTCTAAAGATTTTCTATTATCAAAATTTCAGTCACAGTCATGGCAAAGATTTTTTGTTTCTATATTATCTGTTTGGAGTATTTAAGTTCTTGGAATTGAATACTGTATATGCCATTCAAAAATTCCCATAACACCTTGACATCCTGGACCGAAAATGTGGTCACAAGCCAGAAAAGGTTGAGACGCATAGCTTTAGGTGCTGGTACTAAGATAAATATCAGGTCTATGAAACCACTGTTTCTCTGAGAAAACAAGCAAGAATCCCTTAATCTTCACTCAGCCCTCGCCTTGGTATGTAAGTGTCATGCATGTTTCATATACAAATACATGTTCTGGATGTACAGTATATATGAAAGTGTGGGAGTAAGATGAAGTTGACATCTTGTCGTGATAAATAAATGAAAGGCTCTGCCTTGTGTTTCAGGAGGAGAGTCACAGAGTCACGTCAGTTCGCTGCAAGTCAACTCTCCAGAAAACATACATACAGTATATACAGAATATATATATACATATACATATAAAAAGACTGTTCCTGCCTGATCTGGTCTGATCTGGTTCAGTCTGGTGATGCTCTAGTGTAACACCAGACTTGAGACCAGTGCTACATTGTGCAATTCGACATCCCCGCTGTCGTACGGGGTCCCCGCAATGAAATTACAATACAGAAGAATACAAAATCTAACACACCACCTGTCCCCACACTGAGGGACCCTATTCAGTCAAACTGAGTTACCAGCTTTTCTGGAATGAGTCTCAGCCAACAATGAGACGCTACACTCAAATTTGGCGGAGAAATGTTGCTACGGAGTGTACTTGATCACCAGGTCTACTTTTAAACATCTTGCACACATGAAATATACATTATTATCTGACCTTTCGCTTATAAAAAAATACAGGCCTGTCGTTCATGATTTAAATATGAATAACATATGTATAAACATGAATAAGGCCTGTTAGTCATGATTTAAATATGATTACAGGCCTCAGTATAAAATGTAATACTTATATCAGCAGTAGAGAAGCAGCATTACACATACAGTATATTGACCAATACACAAAAAAGGCAAACATTTGTACAGTGTATAAATTTTTACAAGCAGTTTATAAGTAGACGTTCATTAGCCAAGAAGTATATGATGATTCTGAGGTGCAAGTTTAGAAAAATGTTGTAAACCTTCTTGTACATTGATTCTTTGACTGAATAGGGCCCTAAGTAGTACTGATAAGATCTACAGTTTGTAGTACACAGACACAGAGAAAAATGTATAAACACTGTTCTTCATACATTTACACAAGTTAAAAGGGGCCTCTCGATACGGTGGGTGGCTGTAGCTGAGTTTGTGCTTTGCGTAAGGTCACACTATAAGTTTTTATAAACACATTACTGGGCAAAACAGCAGGGTTGCGTTTGAGTTTCACCCCGAAACTTGGCTAAAAGTGACAGTGCAATTACCTGTTTTGGGTTTGAGTACTTCCCTATTTTTAAAGGAATACTCCCCAGAAAAACTAAGTTTTGAATATTAATATACTCACTACCTAAAGGCTTTGGAACATTTGTAGTGTGCTCTTTTACAGAGGACAGCAGCTGTGGTTAGTTTGGATTCACAACAGTAACAATGGATTCAAATAGTAACCAATAGTAGTAAAATGTCCACAGAAAGTGAAAAGAACCAGAGCTTGTGTTCAGCCATATTTTGGTGGATTATTCCACATGATGGATTTAAAAAGTTTCTATTAACATTTAATGCTTTTTTTCCCACCATTAAACAGGGTTATTATTAAACTGATAATCAGACTGCATTGCCATTTTGTTTCCATTTCAATTTTCAATTCAACAATCAAAAACAAATCTACCTCATCAGGACTGTGTCGGTGTGGTTTGATCAAATTTAATTGACAGAGCTAGCAAGATAAACTAGGATACCGCAAAACACATTTTGATTCAAATGCTGAAAAAAAAACTGAAAAATAGAATAATCTCTTTGGTGAAATAACCAAAACAGTTCAAATTTGAAAGAAATACTGTGTTCTTGTATAACTCATTGTTACTCATAGTAAGAGGCTGACTGAGAAAATAGGTTTTCAGGGCTTTTAACTTTTGACACCCATTAATCCAAGAAATATGCAGAAATTCAACTTGTATAGCTGTGTTGATTTTGTCCTAATTTGGAGGTTGTTTTTCTGTGGTCATTTTTTTTAGGCTCTGCCACAAGAACATAACCGTCCCATTCTTCTACAAAACACTTTGGGGCTTGATTGTTTGGAAAAAAGTGTTCAATAAGCATAAAACATACAGACATGTATTGCTGCAAAAAGGGGTGACCCATTATGAAAACAGGGAAACTGTCCCTGAAATCCATTGTAACTTTTGTGAATTTAAGCTGAGAACAGAACCAAATACAATTCAGAGCCACCCTTCAAGCCTTTAGGAGGTGAGTGTTTGAGACTGAAAACCATTATTTTTCTGGTGACTATTTCTTTAATTCCTAATGATTACCTATATGCTACACAACCTTAGTGGTTACTAATTATTACTGGCTTCAACTTTTACTGTTAAAAATGCTGTTGGACAACATTGAAATAAAACCTGTGCTCACAGTCTGTCCAGATCCATATGGGTAGCTGCTAAAAGAAAAGCATCTTTGCATTTTGGTCTGTTGGGTAACTGTTTTCTGTGCACATATTCACAACGTGTTGCTAACACAAACGTGTGAGTCACCTGATCTGATAGCTACCAAAGTGCTATAATTTTCAACCTACAGTTTGGCAAATATTTTATAAATACTTGGTGAGAAAGGTAAAACTGTGAACTCAAAAATCACTGACACACTAAGACTTTGTTATTTAAACTTTTTTTTTTGGCAATACTGAACAAGTGAGAGGTAGAGAGACATAAAACGACACAAAAAATGCTTCTGAAGTACAGTGTTATTCCATGAAAACAAAGAGACTCTAAAACATAACACACAGTCAGGTTCGGTAGTAAGATTTGTGTTTTTGACTTCTGGGCTTGGAGATCCACATTTCCAGAACCCACGGTGGACACGGTGTCTGTGAATGTTATCTGACAAAAGAGTAAGGCTGGTTCAAGTCCCTGCTGCATTTCATTTGACCAGACTCCCAGGGAGCACAGCTTCCTTCTGAGTCAAGGCAGGTGGAAGGAGCAGAAGGTAGAGGAGCGTGGGAAGATTTCAGGTAGGTGATGGGTTTGCTCTTAATGGAACATGGCAGTGGTTGTGAGGTGGTGGTGGGGAGCAAGGGACTGTGTGGGAGGGACAAAGCCCTGAGTGCAAGACAACAGTGCATGCTTCTTTTAAACTACCACATGCTCCATTTATAAAAAAAAAAAAAACACTTCATACTGAAGAATGTGGCACCAGGGCCTAAACGTTTTTGTACAAAGTCACAATCTCCAGTTTCTGCAGCTGAAAAATAGGAATCTGAAAGGTTTTCACATTGATTGGTATAAATTTCCTCCTGGAAAAAAAAACCTCCTCTACTTTGTAAACATTTATATATCGAGAGACATGATTTTGTGAAAGATACAGAAAGTGGAAAATAGAAAGAGCAAACAGACAAGCGGGGTTTCACAAAAGTCCTCCCCAGTTTGGACCCTTGCAGTCTGACAGCCACAAGTAGTCAGTTACTGTCCTGTTCACTCTTCCTGATGCAGGTAGGTGATCTCAGACTGCCACCACAACCCCTTCAACACACACACCTTCCAAGTCCCTGCTACTAGAAAGTGGAAGCGTCCCACTCAGGGTTATCCGCATCACGCTCAGGCTCATGGCCAAATGTTCTCGAAAGTGAGCGGGCGAGGTTTGCCGTATGCTCAAAAGCTTCCAGTGAAGAGCAGGAGAAGAAGAAGCAGAGAGAGGAGTAGTAGAGACCAGTTGAGTTGGCTGGCCGGCGTTGGAGCGAGGCCTTTAGATTCTGCTTACCCGTCTGGTGAGGAGGGGGTGGATAGAAGGTGGTGGACAGGGGGTGTAAGGAGGTGGCAACGGGCCTGGTTTGATCCCTCGGGTCCTCATGTAGGACAGAAACTGGTCTGGGATTTCAGCAAGCACTTCCTTAGCCAGGCGAGCCATGCTGAGGATGTGGTTTCCCCGCCGGTCAATGTAGTCTCTGAAAGGAACAAACTGCAGAGGAGAAGAGAGGAAAGGAAGAGAGGAAAGGAAAGGCAGAGGGGAATAAGGACAGGAAAGGAGAAGAAAGGAGAGGAATGGAACAAAGGAGAGGAGAGGAAACAAGAAGAGGAGAGCAAAGGAGGAGGGGAATAAGGACAGGAAAGAAGAAGAAAGGAGACGAGATGAAACAAGGAAATGAGAGGAAACAAGGAGAGGATAAAAATGAGAGGAGGAGAGTAGAGAGGATATGTTAGATAAAATACCAGGTAATAGAAAGCGAAAGAGAAGCACAGAATGAAAAGGACACAGAGGAAAAGGTGAATATAGTTTAGAGGAGCGAGTCGGTGGGAAGAAGATAGAAAAATGGCAGACTGAGAACAAGAGCACAGCAGAGGGTCAAGCACCATGACCTTTTCCCATTAATCATAAATCCCACATTTCTCTGAGGACATTCTGCTGAGTGAACAGCTAGTCAGCCACGTCTGTACCTGAACAATGTCCCTCTCTGCATATCGTCCTTGGGATGAGATCCTCTCCTCGTCCCCGTCCAGCTCGATCATTTCTGAGGAGGGAAGCACATCAGTCACGCCCTGTCAGGAGACTCGAACCACCGTGTCAAAGCGGCACCGAGCAAACATGGCACATAGTTTGTGTGTTTTAATCCACTGAAGCCATTAGCGTGCCAATGGGTTAGATTTCCTTGGAGTGTTGGTGATGCCAACCGTGGCATGAGGACACAGAATTTGCGTGGCTGAGCGGGAAGCCATCGGGCTGTAAGTTGCACACAACTGCGCACATAGGGGGAAACATACTAGAAGATGTGTAAGCACAGCCAGCGATGTGCACCACGGGGACATCATGCAATCCTGCACACTGACTTCATAGGCGTGATAATCGTCGAATCCCGTTGACTTTGCGGGCTAATTGCTCGATGTGAGTGAGCTTGTTTTTACAGAGGACTGCTCCGTGAATTGTAAACATGGATGGCAACACAGGAGAGAAATGTGGCCGTCGTCCATTAAAAAGCACCTGTACCTCTGGCCCGGCAGATGACATTTTTTCACATCTACTTAACCTCAGATTCAGTGGAGGAGGGGAGAGAAATTAAAGGGAAGGAGAATGGAGGAGAGAAGAAAAGAAGAGCTGCACAAGGAATGGCTGAACCATGTGGGAGGCGAGATAGGAAGAAGAATGAAGGCGAAGGATTACTGCATGCAAATAAACACACGCACACACCTACACACATTCACACACGCATGCACGTGATCGTCACCCTGCTTACCATCAAATTCCGCTGGTCCAACCCCGACTATTATAATTGACATGGGCAGAGATGCGGCCTGTAAAGGGTGGAAGGAGACAACACAGGCACATCAAAGGCAGGGAACAAGCAACGTTCGGTCTTTTCACCATTTCGCTATCTTAAACACAGCAGGCTGTCAGTGAAATACCCCTGCAAATTACTAACTGTAAGCTAACAGTCCATACAAAGGAAGCTCAATAGCAAAATTCAATGCCATTGTTAAGACAGGCGAGGTTCATCCAATCCCATCTGCCCTCTGCAGCCGGTTGCATAAAGCCTCTCGTCCGGAGTTTTTTTTTATTTCATGCATCTACAACTTTGTCTAAATCTCCCAAAGCTTGACAGCTTAAAAATTAGTCCATTTACATCTTCCTCTGCCCTGAGCTGCAGCTCAACTGCCGCCCTGCATTGCAATATTGTTTATTAAATCTTAGCTGAGTGGGACAGCAAAGCACAGTTCGAGTGATGAATGATGAATGAAGGTTTTTCAGTGTTTCATAACTTCCTGTGGTTATTAGATGGACGCCCAAATTGCTAGAGATATGAGGGGCATGGATCCTCCGCGGGCTAGTAAATAATTACCCTCAAATCTTACTTTACAATAACATTACAACACGTGGGGGTGTGGGGGAGGGGGAGGCTGTGGGATGCGAGCACAGACGACTGAGGATCCAAATGTATGAAAAAAACGTTACGAACATCAACTCTGATTAAAGAGCAGCGTTATTAGAGCTGAACGTAGCGAGATTGGGGGCTGTAGGGGTGGCTGACCTGCGGATCCCCACTCTTCCCTCATTAGTGAAAATGAGTGAAAGGGAAAGAGGGAAGCACTAAAAGAGAAAGACAGCAGCTGAAGTGCTGTTCATATTCTCCCTTTCACATTGTTTGTTTGTTCATTAGAATCTTCATTAGTGGCTTAATCATAGCTGGACCTCCCGGGGTCCTCACAGGTTTTACAGTGAATTAACTGGATGAATATGGGCATGCAGTACACAGTCAATGATACTGTATATAACCCATTGTATGGTTTGGAAAATGCCTTGGCTATACAAAGCCTCCTGTTAATAATACAATAATCCAATGTATCCAATAATACACACAGTACGTAGAGTGAGTTTAAATCTGGTACTGTACATTGACTATGGACTCCTTGGTCTGTGCCATGTCTGTGATCACGCCGTCAGAGATGATGAGCAGGATGAAGTACTGTGAGCCGTCTGTCACTGCTGATGCATACCTGGCATGAAGAGAAACGAGGGGGGTCAAAGGTCAAATGAGCAAAAATAAAATAGAGGCAGAGGCAGACAGAAAGACTGCACAGCATTTTAACATTAAAAGGCATATTCTGACTTTTATATTCTGCTGAAATGTATTCATCTATATTTATTTAGTTCATGATCACGGGGAGTACTTTTTTAACAGAAGGTCTGAGTTTAAAGACTTTCAGGGAGGATCTAGTTGCATTATGGGAAGTGTAGGACAGTGTGTTTGAAGTGGATCTATAATAGAGGCTAAAAGTATATTTTTTAATAATATCGGCCTCTGCTGCTTAAGTCTTTTATTTTCATCGGTCTCATTAAAGTCCACCAACTAGAACTCAGTGGAGTATCCCTATAATTTTTCTCTGTCTCCAACCATATTTGTTGCGGCTGTAATACCTTATTACATGATAACCCATATTAGGATATAAGCCCTCAGTGATCACTCAAAACAATTTTAATTTATTGAGGACAAATGGTCCAATTAAGCATGTACGCATCAGTGCTGTGTCCAAATAATTTAAGTCATGTAAAATTTTATTGATTTTGAAAAATTTATTTGATGGGCTTTTGATATCTTGATATTAAATTCAACTCATTTGAGGCTCTTGTATTAAAATCTCCATCAACTTTGAATTGCTTTGTCTAGAGCACCAATTTAATTTATAAAGCCTAGTGCATGGGCATGCTTTTTGTTTTTCATTAGAATACAATTTGTTAACAAGGCTTTAATTGTATTGTATTTATTAAAGGAAAACTGTAGAAAGATAGTATAATGTAGAAGGACTGGCAACAGCAGTGCAGCAGCAGAAACGCTCTCTGTGCGGACCCCACAGGCATGCGAGCCGCAGCGGTTCAGTGAGGCAGCCGCCACACACTTCTCACGCATGCTGAGTGGACAAGGGGTTACAGAATTTACAGAAGCAAAATAAATCTCATGAAGCATATACTGATGCAGTGAGCATCTATTACAATTATTTCATAAGAAGAACCAATTTACAGTTGTGAATAGTGTGTTTAATGCTTTAAATAGACTTATACTGATACACCTTGGACTTAGCTCTAAACTATCACTTACAGCAGTTTACTGTTATATAAACCGGGTGAAACGTTTGAAGCCATGTCACAGGACAATATTTTGAGAGTATATGTTATGCACAAACAGTCAGGAATTTGACATGACTTGGTGTCACTTTTTTTGCCTTGTCTTCCTGGGTTTTAGTCCACAGAAGTGAGCACTGAACAATGCAGCTATTCTCTGGCTGAGTGGGCGGACGGCGAGAGATGGGATTTGAAAGCCGATGATGAAAGGTGGGAAAAGTGCTTGTTACAGTCAGTCTTGAGGATCAGGAGACATGATCATGGCAATAGGGAACGTCAGGTGGAGGTTGGAAAACACTGTACAACATAACAGCGCATTACTTTTTATCAGTGGTTATTCCTGTAAATCGAGCAAGTGCTGCTGACAGTTTCTGGTGGTATCTCCTAGAAGTGTATATTATTTGCTTTAAATATTTAAAACAGTGGAAGAGAAGCTTTTTGCATTTATAATTTGATGCTCCAATAAAAATTTTACTGCACTTGAGGGTCCATATGTCTCTAGTAATTTAGGTCTTTTTAATACTGAAGCACTGGTACGTATTTTCTACTTGTGTCTATAGCAATTCCTTTACTGTGCATTCGTTAAATGGTGGGAGGTGTGACATTTACTGTTATTCACAGCACTGTTTCTTCTCCTGTGCATGTTGATTTTCAGTTTTTTCCTAGGTGCCTTCTCCTGCACCTAAAGGCAGCCCATCAGTCATTGTGCAGGCTGGTTCCCTTCTAAAGCACTGTGGTTGTTGCACGTGTTCAAACCCCCAAAGTAAGTATTGATTCCTCTCAGGTGACATAGCTATTAGCACATTTATTTTAATCTCCTCCCTTCCCTTCACAGATCACTGTAAAGCAGCCCACACACATGGCTGGAATTTCACCAAAGTCCAATGGATCTCATAGGAATTTCTTCAGCAGTACTGGAGGCATTGTACTTCATGACATTTGCGTGTGCGCCTGCCTACATGTTCCACGTCCCTGACTGTGATTACAGTGGACCTACCTGGCCACATGGTTAATAACAGGGGAGAAGTGGGTGGGTCCGTAGAGACGCACAGATTTGAGACTCTGGTAATAGGCCTCCATCACCCCCTCGATACCACTGCAGTAAGGGTTCTGTGGATTACCGTTCTGCACAAAAACAGAAAGACAAATCAAATCAAAGTGTGGTAGAAAATCATTGAAATGTATATGTAAAATTTCTGAATCAGTGTTAAATCATCTGGCGAACTTCAAAAGGGGCACTGAATCCTTTGACATGAGAGAAGTATCAGATTATCCAGTTGTAAAGATGAAAAAGACCTTGGGATATCTTGAGATAATGCTTGTGGGAAGCTTGTGATTTTTATTAGATTTGTTTTTAGAAAAAAAGACATGTTAGCTAAGAGGAGGCATAAATGCCTCTCTTTATGATCTTGTTCCTATGGCAGCTTGGGTAAAACTTGGCTAGTGGAATCAAGCTGACACTATGTTGCATTTGATGTGGTGGAGTCAGCTTTCTGTTACCTGTAGTGTAATAAAATACATTCATTTGAGACTATGGAGAATGACCAGAGAGTAAAGAATTTGATCATTTAGTTTTATATATAACAAAGATATTTATCATGCACAGAGGTAGGAATGAAGTTTTTAGTATCCCATAATGTGATTTAAATTAATGATGACCAACATTTTTCAACTGTATCAAGGTATACATTTTTAATGGGGTATGTGTAGGCTTGCATCAAATGTCTCTTAACAGCTGCTGCATCACAGTTGCTCAAGTGATTGCACACACACAAAGCCTTTAGTCTTTTTTTAACCTCACTTTGTACCATTATTCCAAATGCAGTTCTTCTTTTATGTACTAAAGCAAAATAAAAGACAATGGTCTAATTCTGTTGGCTATGAGTTTGATTATGCTTTTATATTATTTCTGAAAACTGGGACAACTGGAAAAAAACAGACTTGTAAAGATTTATAAAGATAACATTAACACGTTTTTCTCCTTCAGGATGATGCTGTTGGTCCGGAGTATCTTCATCCACTTTCCTGCTTTAGGTGTTCACTTACCGCCTGCTAACAGTAAGTTTACATACACTGCGCCATCGTCAATAATTTAATGACAGCCAGCTAATATTGTAAAAAATGTGTTGTGTGGCAATTAGAATAACATGCTTACATTACATCTCTGTGGTACACCTGGGATCTATGCACATTTAAACACTAGGCAGTTCAAATGAAATTAAATGTAGTTTGTTTTGATATATTCAGAGACAGCACAACTAAAAGGAATAATAAGAACACAAAAAATTGATGTTTGGTTGACTGGGTTTAAGAAACTCACAAGAAGAAGCAACAATACATTATTTAAGCTACCCATATGTTTTGAGTTTTCTAATTATCTCAGCCATCTTGACTAACACTGCTTGGTTGCCCTTGAGTACTAACAGTGCACGTGAGACTCTGTTGCTTTGTAAATGGAGCTTGCATAATTAAGCCGGATTCAGTGGTGGCTCTCTCCCACTGCTGATACACAGCTGCATCCTTCCTCTTTAAGAGCTGACTGAGTTAAATCCTTAATGGTTAGATTAATGCATATGTGCCTTGTCTCAAGGTTTAGCGCCTCTGGGGAGGCTGTTATCCAACTCTGAGCAGTTGTACTGGCTGTAAACGCCTCTGGAGCAACATCTGGAAGTCACAGTAGACCTTGGAGAGGATTATGGGTGGCTGAGGAGTGGTCAGGATGTCTAGAGCCCCAAAGCATTTGACATTGGTGGAGGGGTATGAACGGATGGATGCATGGATCGGTGAAGGATGAAAGATGCATGTATGGATACGGATAGTGTTGATGCAGATATTTGTGTGCATTATTTCCATACAGTATGTCAGTTATCAAATGATTGTTATACCTTGGAATTATTTCCATAATAAAGTAAAACCATCTTTGTCACTTCAGTCGTACTGTAGGCAGCATATAGCGGGAAAAACTAAATGTGGTTAGTTTGAACAGCCAAAATGGCTCGTATACAGGCAAAAAACTAACCAGCTCATTTGGCTTCCATCACCATAGTGTGCGTAGGCTGAATTTGTTCATGTTTTTGGACAGCAGCGTTCACCACCCACCAATACACTGTTGCCTGTAATTGGTCATCTGTGTATAAAAGTGCCTGGTTGCATGCTGTATTTTTTCAATCTACTTTTAACGAGTTTTTTTTCCTTTTTTTTTTTTTTTTACATAGTTCGGGTATAACTTCATGTTTGTATCTTGCTTTGAGAAATATACAAGTTATCTATGCTCTCACTGTGACAGGCAAGCTCCTCCAGCTGGCATGAAAGCCATTACAAGATTTACTCTCTGCCATATTCAACAGCAATTTGAGAACAAGCCACATTTTTTTATACTGCCAGTCTCCTATCTGAATGCTGTTCAAACTTAGCACCACATTTAACATGAGCCTTAGTGCTTCATTACACAAAGGAAATCTTTGTTTTCAAAGATTTTTTCTCAGATTCTACCGAAGACAATACAGATCTTAACAACCATTAGATGGATTGCCATGAAATTGTGTACATATGTTCATGTTTCCCAAGGAATAAATATAACTGATTCCTTAACTTTTTCAAATAACTCCACATCTACCAGACAATCATGAATCCAAGGCAAAATATCCTTCTGACTTTGGTACTTGTCACTTTTCATTTTTTGCAATCATCAAGTTTAAATTTACATGTGTTCAATACTTTGGTTTATGACCAAATACCTGCAGAACCCATGATATTCCTATCAGCCTCAGCTGCATTTTATGTGCAGCGCACTAAACTAAAATGATCAAGATGGTAAACATTAAACCTGCTCAAAATTAACATGTTAGCATTGTCATTTTGAACATTTTAGGATGATGTTAGCATTCGGTTCAAAGCACGGGCTGTTAGCAGGGATAGTTTCATTTGTATTTTATTATTTCCATAATTCAACACTTTTAGCATTGTTAGCATAGTGTTAACATTGTGCCATAAAGCAATTTTTTGTATGCTATAAATCAATTATGCAATTTCCTGCTAAATCTGATCTGGTGGATGCCATGTATAAGGTGACAGTCTTCTACCCCATGGTTTTGTTTTGCAGTTTTTATGTGGAATAAATGAACAGGCAGATGTTTGTATGTAAGAGGTTTATGCAGAGAAATGGACAGGTGGATGGCTGGATGCCAAATGATGGTAGAGTCGTCTGCTCACCAGGGCAAACTCGTGCGAGACCCGTCCGTCCGGGGGAAGCTTGGCACCAAAGCCCAATGCAGGAAACATCTTGTCGCTGTCGTAGTCCTGGATGATCTCTCCCACAGCCCGCAGCGCCATGGCGTAGTCATTCAGCTGGTATGGGCTCATGTAATGGAGCGAGGTGGGCTGGGACGGGTTGCCTGGGACCCAAATGGTTCAACACAATAAAACACACATCAGCATCAAAACTGTAATTATGCCTGCTCCCCCTGGGCTGTGAGTCATATTAAAATAAAAAGAAGGGGAGTGGGTGGAAGGGGGTTAAAATGCAGACTGGAGTTTTAGTTACACAAATGCTTCTCTAAGGCACAGCTGCATTGGAAGCATCAAAATAAACGTTAAATCATAAAGTTTATCATAATGAAGGAGCATGTCACCCAGTACATGTGATTTTAATCATTTATTGAAGAACAACAGAGCTCTATGGCACAGAGGAATAAGATATAACTGGCTCGGGTTACAAAGACAATAATTGTTATAGGATCAATTCACTGTTGGTTTTACTCTTTTCATGATTTCTTTACTAAGGAAAACAGAAATTCACAAGCCTTGTCTTTTAAAATTCAATAAATGTTAATGGACTGTTTTCTGCAACATCTTCAAAGAAAATAGTTATATTCTGACACAACTTCTGTTTGTAGTTTAGTAAATATGTGCAACTGGGCCTCAAAGAAAAACTTGGTCCCAATTGCCAACGAAAAACAGAAATGATGTAGTTACATGCATAATATGATTATTTCAGCTGTTCGCAAAGACAAGAATGTGGGAAAACCCACATTTCTCCCCTGCATAAAACATATTAACTTACTGAATCATCTCTTTCTAAAATGAGGACATCACTCATCTATGACAAGATCGTCCGCACAGAATTGCTCGTTTTGTTCGTTTGTTGTTAAATTGTAGTCACTGATAAATGTACAGCAGTTTACCTGTGGGGGTTCATAAACTCTGACTACATGGTAAATTGGAAATGCAATTTCAGAAATGTGGGTGTAATGACTTTCCATCAACACAGAGTCACAAACAAATTGAAAAAAACAAATTGCGGTTAATAAATAACATCAAACTGTGTTCAGATGTTTAAAGTATGAGATGTTCACAGAATTGTCTAAGTTTGGGTCATTAGAATAAGTGATAAATAAATAATAAATAAATTTAAATTGACCTCTAAGGAATCACTTAAGAATTCACATCAAATAAAGATGAGTGTTAACCACTGAAGCTTTATCTGTTCAATACACTTAAGGCATATCATTGATAAGAGCAAAGCATTAAAACACTTACCATTTGATGCTGTGAAATCAATTGCCACTGTAAAATTAATCTGAGTCCTACAAGAGAAAATAAATCATGTAAGGAGTAACGTAGAATCATCAATCATGCTAGATTATACCACAGCATGTTTCAAAGCATGCTGCAGTGAGCAATTAAGCAGCGGGTTATCGGCAGCTGTCTGTCTTAATATTGGAGCTAAGAGATAAACACGGTGCAGTAATCCTCCCAGCTGAGTCTCTGCAGAGTCTACACCACATCAAAAGTCACTCTGGATTTAATGACGAGAGTGATCCTGGTGATTAATCTCTGCAGAATTCCATGCTGCCATTTATCGTGAACTTACCCGCCTCGGATGTAGTCCAGGAAGGAGAGCTCAGTGTCCACCAGGCAGGACAAGAGGGTGACCTGTCAGTGAGAAACATGTAGGAATTAGACAAAAATCACTTTTACAGTATGAACAGAGTCTGCTAATGTAGCACCAGATTCTCAGATTAAACTAGTAATCATAAATGATCAAATATCTAGTCATTTTTTGTGATGGCAAAACCTGTTCAGAGCAGGCAGACTGTCTGGGCCCGCAGGCAAAATCTTGCTGGTGAGCCCCTGTTAGCTCAAATCAAGTACAGTGCACACAGCACACTATAGATGGAAGTCTCATTATATTTGGCACAAAGATCCAGAAACCTATTCCTAAACTGGAACACTACCTGGCCTTGGGTTTTATATGTCAGTTAGTTTGTAGTAATTGGATGAAACAACTTTCTGGAAATGCACCACATGAGCACATTATGAACTAAAATAATAAAGGTTTTGGAACTAGATTTTGACAAAAATGCAAAACAAGACCACAAGATAACATAGTCATACATAGTAATGTGGGATACAGTTGACATTGTACTTTTTTACAAGCAATCAACCATTAAAAAGCAGCTTTTGGGGTCTGTGGCATCTGGGGTCCCAGGGCAGTTAGCAGATTTGCCTTAATGGTAATCCAGCCTGATCCAAATCTGATCTTGCTTAAAATGAAATTGCTGGCATAAATATTTACAGCCACAGGAAGATCTCCATATGAAGATATAGTTTTAGCATGAAAGACACTGATGAGACGTTAAAGTGTAAATAAAATAGCTACTGTGATACTGTAGGTATCTGTGGTGGCACCAAGGCTGAGTCCTTGCTGCAGCGGCCATGGGTTCAACTCCAACCTGTGGCCCTTT
>NW_023339762.1:7548032-7568795 GCF_004916995.1 Morone saxatilis | reverse complement strand
GTCATCCCCCCTCTCTCTCCCCCTCCCTTCCTATCAATCTATAGCTGTCACTGGCAAGAAAAAGCCCCCCACCCAAAAAAAAAAGGCAGGCATAAATTGTAAACAAAATGTGTTTGAAGCAAACTTCCACCTGTCTTTTTGACATCACTGCCACTTACTATCACATAACAATTTTAAATTAAGCAAAAGGCCCTTTGGTGAAAGTGCAGCTTTGGTGTCATAATGAAAAAAAACATCAGTCAAAGTGGCACAAACTGTTGACTCACCGTTCCTGAGTTTTGGTACTTTTTCTTCTTCTTTCCTTTTTTCTTTGGATTTAGCACCTGTGGAAAAAACATGAGCTTGAATCCACTTTGTTGTGTCTCAGTGAACAGTGGGAGATACAATGCTAGCTAGAGATCCTGACTGATGGCTTTGTGTTGGTTCAATCAACTAAGACTCTAACTAAATTAAAATAAATGTGTTTTTAATACATTTTCTATCACCACATTACAGTCAGTTTAATTAGGGAAGGAGCTTTGTTTAATTTTTGCTGTTCACATTATTATGACAAGCCACTAGACACTGCTTCCAGAAGAAGTCAGACTGTACTGAAATGATTAAAACCTCAAACGTCTCTCAGAAAAAGCTCACGTCCCTTAAAAGTCCAGTGTCTAACATTTAGCAGAATCTATTGGCAGAAATGGAGTAAAATATTCATGAGTATGTCTTCATTAGTGTGTAATCACCTGAAAATTAGAATTGTTATGTTTTTGTTACCTTAGGATAAGCCTTTTATATCTATAGATGCCAAAGGTCTCCCTCCATTGAGTCCGCCATGTTGAACCACCATTTTCTACAAAAGCCCAGAAGAGACAAACCAAACACCGGCTCTAGAAAGGGGCATTCTCAGCCACCATAGTTTCTCCTTCACATTTGGAAGGGGAGGGTGAAGCGAGGGAGTTGCGATCTGCAACTACCCTGCTTGATCCTGAAATCCTACACACTGGACCTTGAACAAGATGTGAGTGCCTAAATGGATATTTTTATTTTTATAACGCCTGGTCAGGGGGATATTGAGAGTTCTTGTTTGGTTTTAAAGGTAATTCAACCTGTCACAGTAAATATGAGCTCCACCTAGGCTTTGTACACTCTGGGTGATGTCACAGACACACATTCAGTGTTTGCCTACAATCTGTACCACAGATGTGTAAGGGTCAGCATTTTGCCGGAAACACTTTATGGAGAATAAACAAAAAAGAGGTTGAGGAGGTCTGGAGAAAGAAAAAGTCAAAGACGACATGGGTTTGACAGGTCACGTTGTCACACGTGTGCTTCTACAGTAAGTGATTCAGGATGTGCTTCGTAAGCACCTTTACTGACTCTTGACCTTCAGTGATTTATGGTTTTCCCATGCAGCTGGTGTAGAAGTTAATGGACCAGTCGGTAAACTGCACTGAATATTAGAAGAGGAGACAGAAATCACTCTTTTAAGGAACTGGTGCTGGCTTAACAGCATATACTGTATATCACTATGTATTCCAACTGGGGAATAGCATCCTGTTAACTAATCACTGGAGTCAGTGAATAATTGCTGACGTATACCTCCATGTGTAACGATGAAATATTGACCAGAGTGGAAAGGTTTTTAAATGTAAAATTTTTATGTACGCCTCCAAATCAATAAAATACTGCTGAATAAGTATGAGGTGGTGACGCATTCCTGCCCGCTGGGAAGAAACAGCAGTCAAGTTGGATAAAACCAGCTCACCTTGAGGAACTTTCTAGGAAATGTTGGCTGTGCTCTAAAAACATTTTAAAAAGTGGAGCAAAGAGTCAGTCCATTGATATAAAAATGTGTATATAATGTATGTATAACTCTGTTTTTCTATTACATCTTGTGTTTTCCATTCTATGATGTGTTTATTTATTATCAGTTGTGTTGTGTTGTATCTTGAGCTGCTGTAACAAGCAAATTACCCCAGTGTGAATGAATCAATAAAGTCTATCTAATCTTATGTTATCTTAGCTCTGATGTATGTATTTGTCCAGAGTAGTTGCATATTATTGTGAAAAACAGCTTTTTGCTAATGCCTCCTCCATTATGTTATTATGTTATATGCTTTTGGGGGCGTTTTTTCTGACAATGATACTGATTGATACTCGAGTACACATTGCACTGTGTGGGCAACAGTATGCCGAAAGTTCAGATTGATTAAACTTCGAACACAAGCTGCACTGACCTTTGTCAGTTCAGCCTGTTGCTGTTTGGTAGCGCTTGTGCTGCAATTAAAGATGGAGGACAATTTAATAATGTGTGTTTTTTTAATCTACCAGAACTACACAATAATAACAAATTATCATGGGTTAAGGCTAAATATATCAGCATTCATATGCAGCAGCCAGGTCTGTTAAATTACCCCAGTCTGAGTCTCTGTAGTTATCTAAAGTGAGCTTTGGCAATAAAGAATACATTTTCTTATTCCTTTATTGGTGAATTTCTACTACTCCTTCCCGCTTTAATCTTCTCTGTTACGTCTTATGTCACCATATCGGACTAATCAGGCATCTACCTGTGTTCCTTGGGCCAACCGAGTTTGTGCTAGCCAAAGTCTTCCTCTTTTACTAACCTCAATAAATACTATCATTCACTTCATGTGGATCTCTCCACATTAAACTGCTGCTAGTAACATTAGCACTGGAGCTATAGCTCAGCTCTCAGCTTTCACCAAACACCAAATCTTAAGAATTCAGTAGAAATAAACACTGCAAACAGTGCAAGAGCATTGTTGTTGTGCAATCCTTTTCTACAGAACAACAAGATGGAAATGCGGACTGTGTTTTGCAGTTTGCTGGGTTATCTGCTGTGTGTCTCCCCTAAAACTATTTTAACTTTTTTTCACCTCATGCTCTGTGTCAAAAAATGCTGGCACATCACAGATCTCCCCTGCACAGACCAATATGAGTGTTTGTGAGGACATTTTTGGAAAGTGGGGATATTTTGTTTGGTCCTTACTTCTTCAAAGGGCTATCTGACGGTTAAGACTTTGGTTGGAAGTATGGAAGTATAAGTGTGTGTGTGCGTGTGTGTGTGTATGAAGAATATCACCTCATAGATGTGGAACTGTGACTGGCTTCTGGACATTTCTCTGTAGCTGGTGCTGAACTCGCCGATAAAGTCGTGGCTGTAAAGACGAACACATTTATTCCCAAGTGAAAATCCCATTGTAGTGAAGCAATGTCAGAAAAAAAGCTAAGTACCCATAATAACAGTAAAAAAAAAAAAGTCTGTTTGAGAAGTACAGATATAATTCATTCATTTGTAGCGTACTCACATTGTCTGTCTTCCACAAAGTACAGGAGCAATCAGAAAGTAGTATAACTACAAGCTCCTAGGTAACCAGAGGCGTGGGCGTAGCAACCAATTTCATAATTTCACGGAGATAATCGGTGCAGTTGGAACCGGGGTCAGAAATGCATGGTAGCTCAGGGCTAAATGCCCTTGAAATGTCAAAAACTGCCTGTGAAATTACCAATACAGGGGGAGCAAGCTGTGCCCCTAAATACTGGGAATTCACTTGCTTCAAAAGATAAACACTATCTTTATTCCCCGACTGACTGTATGAAGTGATCTGCCAAGAGACTGTTCAAGCAGTATTAATAGTTAATGTATATTTAAAGCAATAGGGAGTGTTGTCCAATGTGCCTCTCTACAGTGATGTTTTTCTACAGTATCCGCTCTGACAGTGAAAAACAAGAGGATATAAGGATTTATAATTACAAACATTTTGGAGTGTGATCTGGGACTATAATCCCAAAAGCCCTTGCCCACTTTGCACATATGCGCCTATAGGACAGGGCAGTTTTTATTTTATACAGCATACAATATCAGTCTCATCAGATAAAAAAAATCTTGGAATGGCATGTAGGATTAATACATAAAGAAATAACAGAGTCGTCACAAGATATAGCTCATAGGTAATTTCAGACGTTTACTCTGCCCCTGGGCTATGTTTCAAATGTATGTGGGGTTTCTTTCACAGTGGGATGTCAATAAAATGGTAATACTGTATAGATGGATGGAGCATCATAACATACAATGCAGTGCAGACATCTTCACTTTAATTCAACAGTACAAAAGAAAAGAGCATTGTTCTCTCACCCTCCATCTCTGTCCCAGTCATACACCTCCACCTTAATGCTCCTGCAGGGAAAAGGATGACAGAGGGAAGGGGAGGAAAATCCCATTAAAAAAACAATTAGCACCACTGATTTACAGTCTTTCTGCTTAAAAAGCTGAAAACTGGTTCGTGGAAGGCCGGGGTCCTAAGTGGACAGGCCGACCTAATGCAGAGAGGGGAGTTAAGGAGCGGTTTTCTGAAGGTTGTTATCAGGATAAGCTGATGTAACCCAGGCAAATAAGAAATATTATATATATTAAAAGATAAAAAAATAAATACAAGTGAGGGAGATAACACAAGGCGGCCCATGTCCTCTAAATCTGTATTACAATGACATAACCAATGAGTCCTGTTTCACCGTTAGGTACTGGTGGTACTGTTTATGACCTGTGAGTGTTTACATCATCTGACAGCTGGATGATCAAAGAGTTGGTTGTGTGGGCGTTGCAAGCACTGTGCATGGTCAATATAGCACTATATTCATTCAATTAGCTTTTAACTACCTTAAACGATACTTGGCTGACGTAAGGCAGCTATGTTTGTCCATGTTAATAATGTGCTTTTGTGCTTTTTCAGGCATAATAAGAGCCAAGTTGGATCTATCGGCATGTAACATGTGGGAACCTGGTAATTCCTGTAACTCTCAGATGGTATAAAGATGATATTAGCTAATGGCACACTGTCAAATCTTGTTATCTAAGTAAATTTGAGGATTTGGGGGCTCTAAGTTAAATTAATCAAAGATTTCTGTTGACACAGTGTAACATTAGCAAGGTTTTGCTTGCTACAGCACTGCTGTAAGTCGTAACAAACTACAAGCACAGTGCAGCGGTACTCTGGTTGTGCCTTGTGACCAGTTTATACAGAAACTGGTGAAACTTTCAATAACAAGAAGTTAGACTTACTTCAGCTTTTTTGGGTAGCTAAAGTAACAAGGTTATTATGAAACACAGTTCTTCTCTTTTGTGCCTGTGTTAATATGTAAGCATAATATAAGCATATATTTCTTTTTTTATTTATTCTATTGGTCTAACTGTAAACACTGTCAGGTAAATGTTTGATTTAGTTTCTACTGTACCTGTCATAGTCTCCGTTACACAGCGCCCTGACAGGAATTTTAAAAGCCTGCCACACCGGATCCAGAGTATTCTTCACCACTTCTGTTTTGTGGCAGATGGTATACCTATGGGACATACAGAGACGTTAACAGATCTCAATGTGGTTTTATTTTATGTATCGTTGATAGTTTTTTATTAATAAAATTAAGATAAAAGGTCTTGGGAAATATCAGAAATGCCCCTCTTAATCTCAGCAGCAGGGGCGTCTTGAAGTCACAAAATGACAATGCTTGCCCACGTGAAACATGTGGTTCAGAAAGCTTGGTGACATAATGACCACTCGCGGGGCTAGTCGCTGTAGCTGGCAAGCCTGGACTGGCTAGGGCTAGTCAATCAAATTCTTCGACCCACTGTTCCGTTTGCAACCCCCTGGCATTTCAATCAATAGAAACATATTTGAGAGGGAAAATAAAGCTCTCCAAGCTAATGAGCTAAATATATACAAGTTATACAAAAATATAAAAAAAATCTGTCTGTTTCGGTTTTCTGTTTTTTTTTCTCAAAGGAGATCACAGAAAGTGTGATTTACAGAGCAGATAGGTAAGCTGCCTGCAGGAAATGCAGTTTAATTCCAGTTGGACAAAACCCTGTGTGCACATCTTCTCTTTGTGATTAAGTAGAGTATAATGTTAAAAGTATTTCATAAAGCACCATCTTTGGCCGAAACAACCACTTCCTGTTCTTTTGTATGTGGCACCTAGTCTGGCTCTTTGTAGCCGCGGCGTGCTGCTGTTATACCCTGCGGCTGAACATTTAGGCTGCATCAGTAAATACCCAGCTGCACAAAAAGAGAATGTGTGTTAGCTAAGACGCTGAAGTCGACTTCAATAAAAGCATCTGTGGGGCAAAGAAACAGCGACCTCCACACACAGCTTTCACTTAACTTCATCTTATCCATCCTTTCTCCCTTTATTTTCCTCTTGTCAACTCTGTCTTATTATTTCTGCTTATATCTCTTCCTGCTGCTTTCTCCTGTTAATGGCTGGACGACATAAATCACATATATGGCACCAAGGATTATGTAACCTTATATAGGAAGTTCTGACCGTACAGACATACAGAGGATGTGTATGGCGGCTTTTTTGGAGCTTAAATAATCACGCTCAGAGTCTTTATGCATTCGAGGCATCTTTACATGCTGTGTATGTGTGTTTTTATGTGTTAAACTGAGATTGATGATAGATATCCAACTTACGAGCCATCTTCGTTACTGCGGTAAAAGACGAGAAAGGGATCTGATTTTCCAAAGAAATCCTTCTTATCCAGCTTGTTGCCGCAAAACTGCAGCATCACCGACTCCTGAAAAGGAAGTAACCAAAATAATTTCAAAAATGACACACAATAAGACCAGTTGCTATCAGAAGTAATATTATTTGTCAAAAGGATGATGAAGAGTGATATGCCAGGTCTCTATCAGTTTACACCTACGACAGCGCTGTTTATTAGCTACATTCAGTTTCTCCACAGGTGAAGGATACGTTTTTGGAGAATAATTCTGATTTTGAAAGTCGATTCGATAGAACACTTTTTGTATATAATGAGTCCCGGAAGCTGATGATTCAAACTTTATCCTCACCTGCCCCAAGACAGAGACAAGAAGATTAAATCAAGTTTATCAGGCTTAATCTTACCCTCTAGCAATCTGACACTTGCATACTATTTTCATTTTATCTTCTTAAATCTATAATTAATGATGTACAGAGGTTTAGTTTCAGTGTTTGTATAAAATGTGTAATTAAGTTGTTTGGTGTAATGAATTTCACTTTGTTGTGGTTCTTAATTAAGCTATTTGCTTTGTTTCCCTGGATGCCTTTGGAAATCACCCAGAATTGATGAGCTTATTTCATTTATCATTTCTACAGTGTGTAGATGGAAAACAAATGAGCAAAACAAGCAAATCTTGGTCAACATCTCTGATGGTTGCAGTACATCCTGACATATTGCCAGAAGAGAAATTGGTGTATCTTCCTCTTTTACAGTTTTTCTCTCCTTATGCTTGCTACACTTCAGCAAAAATGACAGCTCAGAGCAGCTCTTTGATTTGAAGGAATGTCACCAAAATGTGACATACACTGTTTGATGTTTTGACCTAAAAAAGAAAAAAATGTAAATCTGTCTATCACACTTCACTGTGGCTGCACTAGAAATATCTGGTTTGTATAATATCGTATGTCAACAGGTGGAAAAACACCACCATACAACAAAATGGACCCAGAATGCAGAGGTACTTCTTCACAAGTAACAGTGCCCAAATGTTTGAGTTGATGTTTTTCCCCTTTAAAAGAAAGATGTTTTCAAATAGACAGAGTCTGGCTCATCACAAAGTCTGGCTCATCACAAAGTCTAACTAAAGCCATTCAAGACACAGTCCACTGAAAACCGGTCCTCTTACACTGGGTGACAACTAACAGCATTTTTTTTTTTTTGCCTACAGAGCAAACAGAAATAAAGAGTAAACATCCGCAGTGCAAAAGTTACTACTAATATTTAAAGTGAACATAATTTGTTAAATTGAAGCGCTATCTATTCTGTAATAGTGCCTGATTGTCTTTGGGTTTACAGTAGTACAGTGGTATTTTTAGAATGTACCTAATACACTACAAGTTACATTACTCGTGTTATAGTAACGCTAATGTCTCTGGTGCATTCTTAAAGCAGAACAGTATCAGTGGTAAAATGCACTGCAGGAAAGTGTTAAGAAACATATACTGTATGTGTGTATGTGTACACTCACTTTTCAGTTTATTAGGTACAGATATATAAAACTAATGCAGTCTCAAACAACAGCCCTGTTATAAACAGTACGGTTATAAAGGTTATAATGTTTAGTCTTTGTTGATTCAACTTCACGTCCACTGGAGAATGGATGGATAGTAATAATTATAAACTGACAGGGCATTCATGTATAAGTTAAGTTTGTGTTAAATTGTTAGTGGTTACAGCTTTTTAATGATATTTATGGCAACATCTTCTGGTTACAACCAGACTTGTGTCAAAGAGCACTTCTAGTTATTAGTGTTTAGTTTAAACTGTGTGGAGCACCAGATGGGGCAGGCTTGTAACTGTGTAAGGTCTAAAAACCAAAACGTTTAGAGTAAAGTAGGAAAGTTCTACTTCAGATGAATCAACACGGGAACCAAACAGACTCTTACCCTGCAGTTGCTCAGCTCTTCTGCTCTCACTATGATGGTGCCACATTTCTTCCCTGGGATACCACTAGGGGAAAAAAAGACAAAAACAAAATATTCCCATTTATATTACATACTTCATTCAAGCAGGCCTTGAGCAATGAGTCTGTGACAGGTAGGACAATGTTTCCAACCAAGCAAGTTACAGGGAAAATCTGTCTGGGTATAAGAGGATAATACAGAGAAGAACTCTTAAACTATATTGTTATAGTCTTATTATCCTGCCCTCACTAGTGTATCTATCCTGTATGATCCTTTCTGTGCCAGTTCATCTTTGTCCGAGAGTGTTCCAGCCCTTTCCCCAGTGTTGTTTGGACTTTTACTTGCTACTGATCTACAGTTGGTGGTCCACACCTGTCACCAGTTTCCATGCTGCAGCAGTCTCCTGTTTCCCTGGCTCCACCAGCTTGGTCCTATTCTCCAGATACCTACATTTTAATCAGTACCCTGCCCCAACCTGGAGCTGGAGCTCCTGGTGCCAGTTTGCTTTCTTGAGCTCCCACTTTCACCGCCAGCCTCTAGAGGGGTCCCACCTTCATCACCGGCCTCCATAGCTGCTCCACCGGGCTGGCCGTCCTCTTGCATGTCCTCTAGAGCTGATCCGCCCTTCTGCCTTTCCTCCTGGTTACCCTCCTGACCTGCTCCAACCATCTATCTTGAGCTGTCCAGCTCCTCTTCTGTCCTGCCCCATAATGTTCTGTTGTTTATTTTTTTATAGTATCATTCATTCAACTGTATACAGTATATTTATATGCACTTCACGACTGCTTGAGCGTTCTGGTTAGATGATAAAATGCATTTTGTTGCACTGACAAATGATAAAGCACCTGTTTCGTGTTTCATTTTCTTCATGTTGTATTCATCCACCACACATAACAGTTTCAGGCAAACTGAAGTATTTATGACAATATTAGTTAAGCTCTATGATTATTCTGCGGTTCAAATATCAGTTAAACCCCTGCAGCAGCATCAAATTTCTCTTCTTCGAAGTCTCTCTCACATTCATTATCCTGACTGTCTAAATAAATATTGCTGAATGAAAACGTTCAAAAAAGAACATCACAGTAATGTAACCACAGCAAGTAAGATTTCAGCTGCAATGTTTGTTTGCATCCTGAGCAGAAGAAACGTAACATTCAGCCAATAAAGCCAAAGGGAGACTGACCACAAAAAATAGACTAAATGAATTTGCCTGATTTAGAACGAGGAAGGAGAGAGATACTTTTATTTGCCTAAGTGATGTCCAGTAATGGCCAAGAGAGCCCACAATAGCATGTGGAGAAACTGATGACTAATTGAAGCAAGGCTTTGATAATAACCGTCACCTGAGACACACTGGCGTCCTTTGATGCACAGGGAAGAATTCAGTGAATTAATTCACTATACGAGCAGAGAGATTGCTCAGTTAGGGGGCAGATGGAAAAATGGCAGAGAGAGAGAACAAGAAAGAGATGGATAGAGTCACAGAGAGGAAGAGCACAGTCACTAGAAAAATGGAGGAGTGGATGAAAGGCTGTTGAGTTTAAGGAGAGTGAACATCAGTACGTGGTTTACACTGAAATGGGTTTTTAGATTGCAATACCTTTTTGTGCTAATAAACGATATCTTATATATTTGTAATAATGCAGATATGTCTTATGTTCTTGACTGATAAAGCAGCATGCACCTGCAAACCCTGCAACATACTTAAAATTGTATTTAATAGAGGAAATGTTTTCTTTTTTATTTGTATTTCAAAAATACATAGCGATTTGTTTGTGCATACTAGTAGCAGTTTTGCGATTCGTAATATAAAATATAACATTCAGAAGAGAGTGCCCTAGGGTGCTGAGGTTAACATTGGCTATTTTTGCTTTTTTTAACCATAATGACAATCTTTCCTTGACATGAAACATAACCATAGTATGTTGTGTGTGCAAATATTGTAGAAACAGATCATTAAAAAAATAAATGTCGCCAATGAAACCAATCTGTCATCACAACTGATTGTCACTTTCAAACATAATGGGGGAGGGGGTGCTGTCCAATATCATTGGTCTGTCTGACAATAGGGTTGTAATAGACAATCTTAGGATACATGAGGCATATTTTTATTTAAATACGTGCTACAGTGCATGAGAAAATAGCACGAATGTCTTACTGTATTTCACAGTTTTAAGAAGGCCATTTAAAAAGATACGGATCCAGGGTGCCTTGATACTAGGGTTGGGAGGATTGGACAAATATATCAGCTATTTTGGAGTGATTTGTGTAATTTTATTTAGAAAATGTAATGGTCTGCTTCTGAAGAACGAGAGCCCCTGCAGTACACAAACTGAGGAAAAACAGCTGTAGAACCAGAATATTTTTGACAACTAACCTGGTGAATTAGGGCTTTATTTTGACCAGTTTCGTGGTGGACATACACATGCAAATATGTATTGGCAATCAGCGGTTGTTTGACTTACTTTTATTTGGTTAGCAGCCAAAGTTAATAAAGGATTTCAGTGACACAGACTGTGCTGAGAAATATTCAGTCACTTAAGTTGTTTTATAGCATACACAAAATGTGAGCCAGTCTCACAATGAAACTGTTTTATGTGTTTGGAGCTTATTGTCATTTCAATAGTCTTTGTTGCTCTTAATTTTTGTGATCCGCCTCCACTCGAGTGAGCAGTAGTGTGATGCCTTTGACTTAAGGCGTGAGGACAAAAACACACACACATACAGTTGTACAAACTTACAAACACAAACAGCATTACAGAATAACAAAGACATCTATAAATATTTTCATATATCTAAAAACCGATGAAAATAACATTCATTCAATAGCATTCAGGTACAGTATGCACAGACGGACACACACACACACACGCAACAGATCTGAGTGAATGACTGCAGGCAGAGGTGATTACATAACCCGGCGACAGCAACACATTCTTACATCATATTTCTTGTGTGTCATTCTTCAACAGGCCCATTCAGCTGCTACTGTTCATTGATTCTGCCACACACACACACACTGACAGAGACAGACATACAGTCACCTCTCTCTCACTCTATAGACACACACACACACTGGTCCAGTGTGTGTGTGTATGTGTGTCAAGGGATGAGGCAAGGGTCAGACTACTGATGGCTCGTTGCCTCAGGAGAAAAAAACAAAAGCAACAACAAATTGTTCTCTTCAGTAAGCTCAAAAAGATGCTGCAGTTCTTCTCTGTGTGTTAGAGGACAGTTACAGTGCAGCTGATATAATATAACACACTCCAACCCAGTTTATCAATGTAGTACAATAAACAACTGTTGGTCTATGTTATGAGGATCTTTTCATGGATTTAAAATTTTTAAAAAAACCTATGCATATGCGTATGTATATTTGTTGTGAACAACACCACTTTCACTGGTGTAGATTGAGTTGGCTAATTATTGGATATGGATAAATCTGTGGATTATTTTCTTGACTGATTGATTGATTGTTGGGTTTGTAAAAATTCAGAAAACAATGTGAAATTAACGTCACAAAAATAACCTAAATATCAAAAAAGTTGCCAAGAAATATCTGTCCGTCGACTGATTAACTGACAAATCGTTTCAGCTGTACTTGTATATACTGTAGGGTAGTTTAATTTAGAACAAAATATCATATTTTTTCGTATGTTTTGTGGGCAAAAATCTTAATTTGTAAAGTAAATAAAGCTGCCAGATAAATGTAGTGAAGTGAAAAGTAGTGCAGTAGAAGTAGAAAGTGTCAATAAAAGACTCCAGTACAGTACAAGTGCCTCAAATTTGAACTAAAATAGGCTACAGTACACAAGTATATGCACTCGAGCTCCCAGAGCGGGTACAGTCAGCTAATAGGTCCGTTAAGAACCTTATGGCAGCAGCTACTGTTTCAAGCACATTTAGCAGTGCTGAGTTACAACAGCAAAGGCGACAGTGTTGAAACAATACGTCAATACTACTGGATTTTGATGGGGTTTTTTCGGCGACTAGCAAAATGGGTCGACAACGACTCTTCTCATCAACTAATGGTTTAGTTGACTATAAGGGAGCAGCCCTACACTAGACGCTAAAAAATAAATTACAATCATTTAAAATAACGTTACTATCTGCAGTGTTCCTACAATTTATATGGACTATTGACTCAATGATACAAACCAGCTTGTAGTTTACACATCACCCCATCAGTCAACACAACATAGCAACCAATGCCAGAGCCACACTAACCCCACAGCTCAGCTTACAGAGCTGGAAGCCCATGCCTTGAATTGCTCTTGGTTAGCAGAAATTTAACCTTGTTTGCTTTGTACCATTAAAATAATTATTGCTGGCAAAAATCAAAAAAGCATGAGCATGAGCATACAGGTCACTGATGTATTATAGGATCAGTAATTATTTTTACAGTGAGTTCAGGCGCTTCAGTAGCTATCTTCAGTGTTTCAGGCTTTTCTCCACCTTTCAGCACCGAGATTGGTCCATTATGAAAATTGCATAGTGCAAATGCCACAGTCTGAGTGGCCTTAGTTAGCAGATGCTCACACACAGAGCTCTCCAAGGTAACAAATGAACTTTCATGTATTTCCTTTTTTTACTTTTCTATAGTATCACATTTATAACATAAACTACTGAAATGTCCGTAAAAATCCAGGTATTAATGTGACCCAGGCCGGTCTGAAACAAGTTAGTTTAAGGAATCTTACAATAATGTCATTCAAATTTCACTGAATGTATCTGGGATGAAACATCAGCACTTGTCCACAGCTGGCTGTTTGTCCAATTCTTTCCTTTGACCTTCAATAAATAAGGAGTACAGCATCACACAGCAGCAGAAACAATAAGCGCCTTTAACTTGAAAGAGGTTTGCATTAATGCATGTGGCACAGCAGTGTTAGCTTCATTAACATGCAGATTGCGGGATAATGTCTGTAAATTCAAGTAAAATGCAGACTTTGCTCATCCCGTGCAAATGAACCTCACGAAACACAAATGTGGGAGGGTCATTACTAAATGGTATACTGGTAATACTAGTCCCGTGTGAATAGGGCTTATGACAGTGAACCGAATGTCTTTGCGTTGTGGACAAAACAAGACATTTGAGGACGTGCCTTGGCCTTTTGGGAAACATTTAAAAAATGTTCACCATTTTCTGACATTTTATGAACCAAACAACTAATTGATTAATCAAGAAGTTTGGCCAGTATGATAAACACAGTTTTCATCTGCGGGCGTGTCCTGAAAATGTATCGATGTTTCGCCACGAAACAGGAAGTTGTCATAACTTCGGTGTACTTTGTAAAATCTGCACCAAACTTCCCGCCCTGAACACATCTACATGCGTGTATATAATATTTAGTCATACAAACAGCACCACCCACTGGAAACAGGAAGTTAGCCTTATATGGCAATTGTGATCTGATTTACATTATTATTACATTACGCTAGTGCATAAGAAGACCGCAGCACGCAACATCAAACGTTTTGTAGATGATATTTGCATTTCTGTGGGTAACATACTCCTTTGTCTCTTCAACCACGTAGGCAATCATGCTCAGTGCTCAGTTCTTCCTCTGTTTATCAAGCTAAAACATATTATTTCATGAACTGGCTATAGGTTTAATCACTATTTTGTTATAGTAATCAGTGATAGAGAGCCAAAATCAGACATTTATTCATATGAAAATGTCCGTGATTATTTCTTTAGGCTTAAGCTGAGGCTTCAGTTCAGTTTAGGCTTCTTCAGAAAATGAGCTGGGAGCTCACCACTGACATCTTCCCTTTGGGTGAACTGTCCCTTTTCACTACACTGTTTACCATCTCAACATGTTTACGGTCTGTCATTAGGCCTGCTGCTGTATAACCATTCATCTCATTTGGCTGATGGAGACAGTGTTTGCTTTCATCAACATCTTGGCTCATTTTCATGCCCCTGCCTCGCTTCAAAGACAAACAGTGGCAAGTGATCTTAAAATAACATGCTAATTTTCAATTCATATCACTGAACGGAACAGAAATCTAAAATCAAAACATGTGCCCAAACAGCTTTATGGGGCACCTATTGACAGTGGCTCACTGATTAGAGTCATGCGATACAAGCCTTTGCCCCTTCGCTTTCAATTAGGAGGGTCTAATTAAAATAGCAGTGAGTGTGTTTGTTTGTTGGTGCGTGTGCATGGCAACGTGTATTACTTACATCAAAGGTTTTTCCAAGCGGCTTCCCAGGGAGCCGACTATTTCACCTAGTGTACAGAACGCCTGGCCCAGGAAGTCCTGCATGTGTGAAAAACATACAAGTAAACACATGAAGCAGCCACACACACACACACACACACACACATAAATGAAAATACATTATATAACCATTAAAGTAATCCATTTATACATATAATAAATAAATAAAAGAAATTTTTAAACTGAACTGATTGTTCTGAAATGTTACTTCATCCTGTTTATTTTCACAATAACATTTTATTGTCAGTTAATTTCATTCCAATTCATTTTTCAAGAGAAAATACCAAACATTCTCTGGTTACACATGGTCAAATGTGATTTAATTATTTTCTTTCAACTCATCAACAACTGAACCAAAAAAAATGTAAATTGAATATTCTTGGGTTTTGGTCTATTAGTCAGATAAAACAGTACCTCAGTCAGCTTTATATCATTAATTATAAATGGGCATTTTTAACAATTTTCTGAATTTTATAAACAAAATGATTTATTAATTAATTGAGTCAGCATATTAACCAATATTTAGAATAATCATTAGTTGAAGCCCTTCTGCCACTTTTAATCGTAATATCTTCATCGATCAAGACAAAAGAGACAAAGATTCAAAGACATTAACATTAACATTAGCAAGTTAAAAGTAATATTTTTCTTTTTCTTTTTTCCTTCCTAAGCCCAGCGTGCAGAGGATCCTGTGTCCTTGTTGATCACTGTAGGGTGACCACGAGAGAGGGTTTGGGTTTGGGGGAGGAGGAGCCTTTGGCCAGCAAGAAGAGCAAAGCAGAAAGAGTGGAGGGGGTATAAAAGTCTGTTTACAACAGGCAAGGAATGATTGTTCACGCATCGATACTGAGGCCTCCCCCACCAGATTGTGTATATATGTGTGTGTGAGTAAGCGTACGTGCATGTGTGCGTGTGTGTTGTAAAAGTGCTTGACAGATGAGCCGTGTTGAATCCGGCGGGCAGAAAGCTGCTCCAAAGATCTTTGCCGGTGGTGAGCAACTTTGTCCCCGAGCCGAGGTCTCGAAACATAAAGAGATGACAAAAATGCACTGGCCGTTCCATAAGAAGTCTGCTGCAAGCTAGGAGCCCCAGCCCAGTGCCTGCTATGCCTCAGAAAGTTAAGCCTAGAGGCTGAGGAGCCTTAGATTAACAGGCTCAGTGGTGGCACGGAAAAAAAAGGTTAAAGGGTATCTCCAAGTAAAAAAAGATCACAGCTGAAGTCCTACATTCCTCCAAGTCCCTCTGCTTATTAGGCATCTTATATTCAGACCGTGTCTTTGTCCTTAAAGTGCACCAGTCAAACGGAAATTCCACTGATTCTCAGATTTTCAAAATGATTTACAAAAAGTAATAAAATCTCCAGAAAAACATGGAATTTATTTTTCTGTTAAAAAAAGTTAGCCCAGTAGTCCTTCAGAAATTGTTGTAGCTGTTGAAGCAAATTGTTTGATTGAACATTTAGTAATTAGGAATTAGTAATGAAGATATAATAGACAGAATTGACCCTTCCTACGTCCTGCCCTTTTAGATCCTAAGTTAACTTTCTCCTTTCCTGTTCTTAGACATGTGCTTGGCTCATCTATTTTAAAAAGACAAACTTATTTTGAAGATGGTTAAAAGATAAAAAGCAACATAGTCACATCTTTAGTTAGCTAATGTTAACAAGATGCTAGTTCACTACATCAATCTTTAGCTAGTTAGCTAGCATTGTTAACATTAGCTAACTCAAGATGTGAATATATATATATATATACATATCTTCAAAATGTGGTTGTCTTTTCAACATAGACAAGCCTAGTAGGCTACCTAGCATATCTAAGTGCTAAACTCTTATTGGAACACAGAGCTAAAAGGGGCGGGATTTAGGAGGGGTCAGTTTCCTTTTATGGCTAGTCAAAGCTCTTTTGAGTTGTAACCCCCCTAAAATCAGGCAGTTTCTGTTAGCCCTTATTACAGGGTGCCTACAGTATGTGTAGGAGTCGGGAATACTTCAAGAGTGTTTTTTCCCCTCTAAACTTCTCTGATTACTTTGTTTAAAAAGGGGGCAAACTATTTCTTAAGGTAAAAAAAGCTAAAGCTTAGGGAAAAAGCTTGAAAAGCTCCTTTTGAGGAGCATCATCTCACAAACCCCTAAAATGTATCTTCAGATCCATGGGAGGGGTTCTGAATCCCAGATTGGGAACCACTGGTGCAGTCCCACAACTTTCAACAGTCTAATAAAACTGAAAACGTCACAAAAGAGCTTTTTTCTAGGAATGATAGGCCTACATTTAATAAGGGGAATACATTTTTGCAGTAAAATCCTGACTGCTTTCAAGTAGTCATGAGGGAACACACAGCCAGTTAACCTAATTACTGCCTGCAAACAAAAAAGCTATTTCCCTGCTTGGATTCACTTGCTAATCACCGAGTTTAAAATAATGAATAAAGCCTTTGAAATGAGATTACTGTTTGTAAGATGGAGATTGTTGTATTTTACCACACAGATAAACAGAGGTAAAATAAAGAATTGTGCACAGGGCCGCGATAAGCGTCTGTCATAATAAAAAAACATCAACTTCATCCACTAGAAAACAGGAAACCCAGCCCTTAATTAGATTTTACTGTATGCTCTGTGTTTGCACATCTTCCCCTACAGCCATATCTGCACAAGGTATGCAAACCATATGGCGCAGGGAAAACATCTGCTGTGATGGGAGGAGGAAGGCATCCTCCAACACTGCCAATGAAGCTGCCAAGAGAGATACTGTACTTGTGTGCATTTTTTTTCTTACACTTTCTGTTATTTAAAGCCATGCGACAGGGGATGGACTGCCCGGACAATGGAGCCATCACTGCGTGCCAGATCTCTAATCCCACACATCCACAGCTCCGACAGGACGCATCCAAGCGTCCTCAGCCTTCATGCTGAGAGTGAGTCGCTATGCTCACATTGCTCAGTCCTCTCAGTATAAGCCCGGGGGCACGCTGGGGCTGGGGTTGAGGAAAAGAACTCCGCCTGCAGTTGGCAATGAGTATGAAGCCGGGTAATAGGAATGGGGCTGGGGGTGGAGATGGAGCCAGGGTATAGACAGAACTGGAGCAGGGTGCTGCTGGAGCTTCTGTTTGAACTGAAAGTGAAGGATGGGGCTGTAGGGCTGAAATCTGAAGTTACAGGTTTTAAATCAAGATGGAGGTAGAAGTAGACTGAGAAAGGCAGGCTGAACAGTCATTGGGAGTAACTAACCTGCCTTTCATGATCAGCAGTGGCAGGAGGTTTGCAAAATTTGAAGTCTTATGAGAAAGAGCAGAAGGAAACAAATCTCTGATAAGGAATAAGGTAATATAATATCACCTCTTTATTAAAGCCTGTCAAATGACAGTTGTCTCTAACATTTATGGGTTTTAATCTTGAAAAAAGCCTGTAGAATTTCAGATGATCTTTCCTGTTGGATTGGATTTTGATGAGCTATCTCTCCCTACTGAAATCAGTGCTGAATGCCTAAGGCTACAAAATGTTTTTTATTCCAATGTGATCTCTTTGTTAAATCCATAAAGCATCTATTTTAACCAGATGACTAGTATATCTATAAAATGGTGCTGATACGTGATCTGTGTATAATTTGATGACTAAATCGACAGAATATTAACCAACAACATCATAACTCATATCTAGGTGTATGTATGTAAATTTAATGCCAGAAAACCAAGAATTCAATATAAAACCTTGAAACTTAAACAGGAACATGGAGAATTGGGTCTTCCATGCTTACTAGTGCAGTGGCCTCAACCATCACTAGGGGTCACCAAAGCTTCATGGGGGGGTCGCAAGGCCTTCTTGATTTTAAAGGACTAATGAAAACACACCTATTAATATTATATTCCATTTCTGCCAATAGACCCTCCTAAATGTTACACACTGGATCTTTAAGGGCCATAACAAAACTTTAATATATATATATATATATATATACACACATACACACAGTGGGATTACAGCATATTATATATATAGCATTTCATTTATTTCTGTAAATAAATCGAAATTAAATTGAAATATGTAATGATTGTTATTTCAAGATGTAAACTAGTCTGCATTAGAAAAGTATGCAGTTAAAACAACCAAATACCTAATAGAACAATGAGAAACTTCTAGCAGTTATTGTGTTCATTATTTGGGTTAATTGTACAGTTTATCAGTTGCTCTGTACTGTAATTGTTATGCATTGAGTATAATATGAATTATTCATAAAATATGTTGTCAGGTTACTGTCAGTTTGAGAACCTGAGGAAGAATGCCATCTGGTGCCTTTATATTCAAGAGAAGGAAGATATCTCCAAAACTGCAACTCACACCAAAACAATCTAAATGGATAAATAGCTCTAGAAGAAATTTCGGTGAATAGTCCCTTTAAGTTTCATAACTTTGGTTGTCTTGCACTAGCATTGGCAACAAACAAACACAAAAAACAAGCAGGTCGTTACTCTTCTCTTTAGGCGAGTTTAAATGCCGACACAATTGCTTTGTTCCTGTTGTGCCACTCTTACCTCTGACATTCAGATTCAAATCAGGCTGCTATTGTACTGGAAGGGTAAACATTTGGCTGTATAATATTTCCATGAATGCATGACTGATTGTTGAACAGCTGAGGTGAAGGAGACACTCACGTGTTTGGAGAGGTTGTCGCTCTTGCAGTCTAAATCATACCTGCAGAGAAGAGAAGAGATGACACATCAGAGCGGGGGCCGTGGTAGGCTGAAAGCAAGTCTGTGACTGAAAGGCTGCCAAAAAACAAATTAGTATTCTATGGCAAAAGCTTCTCTCCCTCATCATCTACCATTAATGCAAGGCCCTTCTCCGCTAATCACTGCAAAGAAGCTGTCCATGTTTAAAGTAGGCTTGTGATTACGGCACAGCACATCTTCCATTTTGCAATGATAGCAGTGGTAGCAGTTGTGCTTGAGTTAACATTGTCTTTTAATTTAATTTAATTAGTTGGAAATAAAATTTGAATGAAAAACACAAATGAATAAGACAAATAAGATAAAATAACAATAAAGGAGATCTATGCCAGAACATTTAATATATTTTAGTAAAGGAATATAACATTGCAATAAGGAAAATGGAGACAATATTTCAGTTATAGGAAATACTGAAGGTTTTAAGTTTGGATTAAACATGGTCAGAAAGGATAAGCATGTATAGATAATGGATGGATGGTCAGACTGACAATGGACAATTAAAAAATATATATACATCAAAATCGATGAACCAGAGATATCATCTTCTTATTCCATGCATGTTTTCAAGCCTGGCAACTACATTACCCACAATGCAACTCCACAGAGTCCATCCACAGTCTGATCAGAGATTTGGGTGTGCTATTAGTGTCTAATGTAGCCTTGCTGCTAGCCTAAAGTCGAGATGAGAAGCGGACTACAGAACTTGTATTCTTCAGCCCCAACTGATGCTAATGTTAGTGACCTGAAGCTAGGGATGCACAATACACTTTTTTGTCAGATCTATGGCTTCCACCTGACAGCATTGCTTGGCTTACAAAATACTATGATTCAACAATCACAGCTTCTCTCCTGCTGTCATACTTGTGCACCCTTTGTAGGAGCATTCATCCAAAGCCATAAGTAACAGCTACATCGAGCAAACCATGTGATCCACTCGCCTCTCCAGAGAGCAATTTATCCAGCTTTATTTACTTCGCATAACCCGTCACCTTCCTAGGTGTCTCAGGTGTGTGTCTGTGTGTGTGGTGTGTGTGCAGGAGCATGCAGCGGAGTGTGTAAAAGGGACAGCCTGAGTGTTTCTTCTCACAAACAGCATGCCAAGTATGATAAGGCGCTCACTGACAAAACTGGGAGACGCTTTGTGTCACTATGGGAGGGGGGGCAGTGCAATACAGTGCTGTTATTAATGTAACTCCATAAGAACAAGGAAACACACTGCTGTTATGCAACATGCCGTCGGCAAATTGCACAGGTGCGCTTCATGTTCTATTCGCGCCTTGCCTCTGTCACTCCCAAATGTTCATAAATGATTCATTTAATCTTATTTAATAATGAGAGTCCCAGAAAGCGAGAGAGAGAGAGAGA
>NW_023339762.1:7538095-7547998 GCF_004916995.1 Morone saxatilis | reverse complement strand
AGACAGGGAGAGAGAGAGACAGGGAGAGAGAAGAAAAACATGCTAATCACATATGTATGATGATTAGGCTGCACATGTTCACCCACACACACCTACAAACACACATACGAGAGTGTTTTCAGGAGTAGATGTTCCACGACGCACACATTTGCGTCATGTGCCTGAATGTGTGTGTGTGTGAGTGTATGTGTGAGGATGACATCACTGCATCGGCACTGGGCCAGACAGGATTTCTCTTGGTCCTGTGCTGTCTGTCTTGCGGGGTGAGCGGCTGCTCAGAGCTCCATTTGAACTGAGCAATGATGACTAATGATGGCACACAAATAAACAGGGCCGGAGAGGCAGGCGAACAACAGACAACAGCACACTGACACTTGAGCTCCATTTCTTAACAGCTTTTTCAAGCCTCTACAAAGCCTTCACACCGATTGATACAAGATGCTACACAAAAGTTTCATTAGCACATATCCCTTGCTGTAATTGGTCCTGACAGATTATCCTGAACAGGGGTGTTTTACAAAATAATGTTGCTATAAAAGGAAGGGAATGATGCACTTCCAGTTTTTAGGCTATGTAGCTGTTTGTTTGAATCCACTCAATATGTCCCCTTGGACAAAATTAATGTAACGTGATGAATATCTGACCGAGGGATATAAAAAAATTGTGTATTGTTATTCCTGAATAGTACACAGGGATAGACGCTTTATGTTTATTGGGCAAGATTAAACAAACATACATTCCAATTATTACAGCTACTACTACCAAATTACTTTTATCCACACACGATCAAAGTCACAACCCTACACACGCGGATCTTTACCTCCCCTTATCAGCTTATCACTTCTATCTATGGTTCCATACCATCCAGAATGGTGCACAACAAACAAACAAAACAATATAAAAAACAAAAATTTACATAATTTTCTGCATTTAGCATACTTAGAGTATACATTTGAAACAAGGTATTATGGAGCCATTACTGTAGCAAAACTATTTACAAATGTAAGAGGAGAGTTGTGTGTGTAAGTGTGCGTAATCAGATTTGTGTATGTGTACAGGAATCGGCAAATGTGTGTTCAGAAATAGTGCCCCATAACGTTATTTTTCTGTTTTAATCTAAAGTAGGTTAAGAAACGATAAACAGCGCAGTCATGCTACCACAGACTGGTGGTATGTAGGCTGTATAGCTACTGAGGCACACACAAATCTTTCCTCATACACACAAATTGTCACACATTTGCAGATCTGCCACGGCAAAAGTGTAACAGAAGTTACATATAAAAAAAGATGAATCGTCTGTAAGCAAATTTTGCTAATACTTACATAATTTACCTTACAAAGGTTGACACTGCAGAACTTTTACTTGTTTGTAAGTCATCTTGAGTTGAGTTCCTGTCTTCCTACCTGACCTGCTTGTTTGACCATTTGCCTGTCATGGCCTTGTAAGCCTTAATACTTAATATTTTTGTTAATAAACTATTGAACTGATCTTGTCTGCCGTCTGGGTTTGAGTCTTATTCTTCTTGTTCTCACACCAGTTGCGACAATAGGACTCTTTTAATCATAGTCAGATCTCACTTTAATACAAAATAATTTCCAACAATTCAAATGTAAATTAACCGTTTGTTGTTGGGAAATGATAAGTGTGAATTAGGATTAGACTTAATTGTTTCTGATCCTGTTTAATAATTTGAGTAATTTGTCATAAATGATGACATATTTTTGTTCTGGTTGGCAGATAAACTAAAGAAAAGTATTCTCAGCCTTGTCATGCTTTATTGCTGTTTTACACTTGATTTTAGTATTAACTTCTGTTACACAAAATTATTTCAGTGTAGCGATTCCATTTTAATGTAAAATTAGAGTCTTCTGACCTCTGTAGCCACACTGTTGGCTCAGTGCTAGCCAGTCTACCATATTGTAGACACTATAAAGTCCAAAAACTGATGTGTGAAAAGGAAGATTTCTAAAGGAATGCTTCCACTGGCTTCAGCGGGCATCTCAAGTGTCATTCCAAAGAAAAACAAAAGGAGCAGTGAAAATGCCGGCAGTGAGATGAGGGTTAACAGGATTTCCAGGCACAGACAGCAGCAGAAAAAGCAAAGTGTGTCGTGGCTTTGGGGTCTCCTGGTAAAGAGAGCATGGGATGGTTCAGCAACTATACTGGCAGTTTGCGGGCATCTTAGTGCTATCTGGGTGTATGGATGTCCTAAGGGATGTGAGGCGCTGAGTGGAAGTGAGGGAGGTGGAGGTAATGAGGAGCTACAGTAAAAAGACTGCCAGACCTCAGGACAGAGGCTGAAGAGAGCAGCAGTAACCACTGGTTCTGTAATGAGAAATATGAGAAGTGTGTGTGTACATGCTTGTTACAGCTCAACATGAGTGTAAAATAGTGCCTGAGTAGCAAAGTGTAAATGTGTGTCTGAGCAAATGTGCGTGTGTGTGTGTGTGTGAGATTTTGGGCATTTTTCTTGTTCTGAGGGCAGTATGTGTGTGTGGGCTAGGGCAAGCCATGTCCTCGCTGCAAGTGATTGTAGGGCCATCAGCCCAGAGGACAGTAACGGCGTCTGATGCTCACCCACTCACAACGAGCCCTGCAGGGACTTGGCCAGGCTACACACACACAAACACACACACACACACACACACACACACACACTCCATCTTCCTCTATCCCTTCTCCCCACTGCTTGTCAACGTTTAACATCTTGCATGATACTCTGGCAATAGTCTGCAGTACATTCTTCTAGCATATAAAAGTATACATGCAGATGGTATAACACACACACACACACACACAGACAAACTCACATATACAAAATATCACACTAATTATTTATACTTATCTTGCCAAGCGCACAAAAAGCACATTAATGAAAACACACACACACCCTTAAAAACAAACGTCCAAACACACGTAATACCATTCATACATCCACATCCACACGAAAATCCTACTATATACCCTCTATTTACAAACAAAAACCTGAACACACATGCTAACATGCCCAAACATACACACACACTTTAGCTGACAAAGACTGTATATACAACTTAAATACAATGTACATATACACACACGCAGCCAACAGCTAGCGTCTCTCCTTGACCTTCACTGTAACCTCCCACAGATTGTAAGCAGCATGTGGCCCGGCTGACAGGCCTACAAGTAAACAAACAAAAGAGCTGTTCCATATTTCATGAGCTATCATGGGAAAATACAGTGAATATGTGTAAGGCTGGGACACAATAGAGAAAAATTCATATTATCATAATCACTTGGACAGCTCGACTTTTAGGGCTACATCAGGAAATATGACTAAACTTTTAACAGCACTGTGACTCAGAATACAGGTGTATCTGATGTGGGCAAGAGAACATGTAATAATTCTATTATTAGCTATGATAAATACTTTCCTGTCATACACTAGTGCTGGGCAATATACTAGATGAACCAGTATACTGGTTTTAATTTCCTGAATGTTATGAATTTTTCATATGCCATCATACCAGTGTATACCTGAAACAAATGCTGTAACTTATTTGTTTCTTCTGCAATAGAACATTGAGAAACATTTTGTTACTTAAATACTTGGAGTATTTTATGTCAGTGAGTTTATAATGTTTATACAACTATTTTTAAATATTTCCTTTTTAAAGAGGAAGCAATGTTAAAGTTGTTGGCATATAACTACAATGACATTTAAAAGTAATATTAACATTATATTAACTAACTTACGTTTACTGTTCATGTCTTTAAGATTTAATGTTTGTGTCTTTACTAAGGGGAATTCACTCTCTGTCCAAAATCCTTGCTGCTGCTCAGATTCTTTGAGAGTTCTCCAGAGCTACATGCTGCTCTTTAGCCCTTATCCAGTGGCTCTCTGTGGTTTTGACAAAGACATTTTTTATTTTTTTATAGGCCTAAAATGGTTCTTACATTCGTCACTTTACCCAACATTTTGTTATACATTGCATCCTGAGTCTAGAAAATTTAATCATCTGTGTACATATTTGTTTGAAAATATAATATTATTAAAAATACACACTACATATCATGTGTACAAATGATACTACAAAATAAAATGCATGAAGGGTGAGAACGTGATGGGGCCTCAAAATGAGCTCTGAGGTACCCCTGAGGTGTTTGTTGCCCGCTGTGGTAGCTGCAGAACCTCCTGTTTTAACAGAGCAGGTTCTATTTGAGCGTTAAGGTCTAAGAAAACTCTGTGCTGACCCAGAGATACCCACCGACTGCTTAAGGCAGTCAATTAAAATTGTATGATCAACTGTGTCAAAAGCCGCACTAAAAGGATTAAGACCGAGCAATCTCCTGCATCTGCTGCTGAAAGGAGGTAATTTATTACTTTCATAAGGTTCTTTTTTTCACTGCATAGTATCCTTAAACAAAGATTCAAATGTATACAAAAAAAATAATGATGAAAATATTTAATAAAAAACACAATTGACTAACTGGCAAAAGTCAACTTCAAATGAACTGACTTTTGCAGGATTTAAAATTGTTAGCTTGATGATCCCATTAACATGCAGGACAAACTTGTCTTTTCAGTGGATACTGAGGTTGATGACCGATACTAAAAATGGATCATAATCATCACAAAATTCCAAGTGTTTGATTCACTGTGTGCACCTGGCCCTATTTTGTCTCAAAGCATTGTATGGATAGGATAAATCCAAATGGAAATGCTGGTGAAAAAGTGGCATGAAAACTTGTCTTTTATTTAAAAGGGAGAAGACTTACATCTCCCTCTGCCCAGACCATGAATATTTCAGCTAAGCTCAACTTTGCTCTACACAGAGCAGCACTCTCACCCACGCTTGCACAACTCACACAAATACACAAAAACAAATACACACAAACCTACACACATAAGTCAGTTGTTAACTCACAGGTCAAAGCGTAGATTCTGCCGCTCCTCAAAGAAATAGTCCAGGATGAATTTGCGGACAAAGTCGGGGTTGAGGGTGTTGTCTATGACTTCTGTCCTGCCAAACTAGAAGAGAAATGAAGAAATGTGATGTTTGATTAATGGCTGCAAGACTCATTCAACAAACTACACACCGAGGTTTCTAGTTAAAACAATGCCCATGACCAATGCATGCCAGCACCCTGTTGGACTCATACATGACTTAACAACAATTATTTGTCAAAGACAAATTTGTGATCTGCATGTAAGCAGTGCTTAAGAATCACTTTTCTAACTCTAACCCTGATCTGAAAGAAACATGAGGACAATTAGACCTGCTCCATTGTTGACTCATTGAAACATTTGAACATGAATGCCGCATGAACAATACAGCAATGTCATTAAACATTTCTACACTTTCTGCGTGTGATTGTTAAGTTGCTCAGCACAAAACAAGTAAAAAAAAACCCAACAAGAGTGAGTTTTAAATGTGATAAATTCAAACCAACACATTGATCCAACAAGCTTGACCTAGCGTTTCTGAGGGCAAAACAACATCATGCTCTTATCACATACTGTAAGCTGGCTCGTAGAGCTTCCTAGAATATGACTTGCTGAAATGCTGAATTGCTGCAATTTAAGCTTCTATGGAAGCATTCACTGGTTATAAATTATTCCCCCACCACCCCACTCGTGCACTCACCTCTCTCCATTCCCTGTTGGCTATTCCTTGAGTGTACAGCACACAAACTGTTGAATTAGAAACAGAGGAGGGGAGAGAAACAAGAGAGGGTTAGATTGATTGAAGAGTGTTTAACAGTGAACAAACAACGCTGAGAAGTCAGCTGAGAGCGTGTTCTTTCCCCGAACCCCAACATGAGAGGAAAACTCCCTAATTAAATGTCACTAGAATTTTGCCTTGCAGCATTATGATATTTCAGAGAGGGGGAGATGAGGAAGAGAAGGGGAGGGTGGGGATGTGGTTAGTGAGTGTTTGTGTGGGTGGAGGACAGTCCTCCTTATTGACATTCGAGCTTCTCCATCCGAGGGAGTCTTGGAGTGTTTTTTGATGACGGACCACTAGTGAAAACACAGCGAGGCACTCAGCTGGCACTAAAATGACATTTAATTTGCATTCTACCAGCCTTTACTGTATTCACACACATCTGTCACATGGCAGTGACCCACAACTCTGAAAACCCCTGGGACCAGACACTGAAATCTCTTTTAACTGGTAAAATGTTCTGTATATAATGACAATGTGAGTAGTGGAATAATGTAAGACATTAATAGGCCATGATTAAATTACCCTTTAAAATGAAAGTAAAATATGTCATTATGAGCTGTGTCATATCTTGATTTCAAAGAGATTACCTGAATAAATAAAGGTGATATATGTGTAATACCTGTCTGGTAAATGATATCTTGCTTCAGCAGTTCTTCAATTCAAGCTTTAGCCTAGTAATAATGTACAATAAGTATTTACTATAAGGTTTACGTATCACAAAAATAAAACAAGATAGGTCAAAAATTATTAAAGTGTAACTCCACAACCAAATTCTGCTAACTCCCTCCCTCATAGCAAATTACAACAATGCAGCAGAGGACTGTGGGACTCACCTCGCCAGGCGGTGGACTTGCAAGATCACGAAATTACACAAGAATCCATCTTGCCTGGATTCAAGCTATGCACACGAACCACAGTGATACCGGACCAATTCTACTTCTACGGCATGTGCTACGGGAGCTAATGTTATACCCCAAATCCAAACGGACAATACAACATCAAACTCACATGATTAAAATCTCTGTATTTCAAAATATTTTTATTTTGACTGAATTAATTAATTAATTTACAATAAACATAAAATATTCTGTTGTAAAAAAAATTGTCTATAAAATAAAATATTCAAATAAAAAATACAACATTTTAATATATAAAAATATAATATAAAATATAAACTTCAAAATACTCAAACATGAAGTCCTACACATGCAGTAGTGGGTTAAATACATAAAAGATAAAGTACACTAACGCATAGACTAACACATTTGAATAAATTATGATTTACATATTTAATATTGTGCCACACTGACGCCTAGGTGTGTGTGAGACGACTTGTGTGAGAAGTGTTTGTTCGAAAACAGCAATGGCAGCTGCTAAAGAGGTTAGCGTAGATGCTGTTAGCATTAGTTATATCAGAACTGGATAATATTCCTTCATAGAAAGAAGAGTAAGGAACAGAACAAAGATGTTTTCACTCTTCTCCAATTTGGTTGAAGTTTCCCCCCCGATAGACAATAATGGACACATATCGTTCAACCAATCCAATCCAATGTATGAAATAATTCTCTCTTACTGTTTTTCACTAACAAACACTGATATCTACACTAAGACACCTAAAAACACATCTCAAACTGCTCTATTTTGTATAGTCACTGTTTCCTGATGTAATCTGAGCGGCAGCCTTTGAGAATAATCTTTAAAGCACACCTCAAGAGGAAGGCAGAGCAACCTGAACAACAATGACAACCTCTGTCTGTCCTTGTCCTATCTGGTCACACTGAAAAAGGAAAGAAAAAGCAGCCCTGAGCCCGTTAGTTCGTGTTGAGTGCTGAGTAAGCACTGAGATGGTCTGCCCGACTGGTAGACCATCCATGGGGACCCACAGCATGGTTGCTGAGCTGGTGGTTACAGAAGCTGTTCTGTAATCACGTTTAATTTCTACAAAAACCAACGTGTGTACATCATTGGCCAAGGGTGATTAAACAAGACTCTTAATGCGTGCCGCTCATACATTGTGGTTTATTGTATAATTGTTTGTCTTCAACTAACCAGGGACAGCAGATGGAAAGAAGTAGCTATATCTGGTTCAAAGCATTGTCTATTTTCTACTCTCAAGTCTATTAAAGAATGATTGTTGGTTTGTAATGATAACTCGTATTACGTACTACATTATGTTATTACTGAATTAAATTGTCTGCATAACTAGTACTGACAGAAAAATGCAGTGGTGAAGGATTACATGCTGTTATGGGTTATGAAGACAGTTGCTAAAACTGCATTGTCAGCAAGGCTTTCTCTGAACAGCCACAAAGTTAATGAAAACATATGTAAACCCAACTACCATGTCTAATTTATGGCTATATCATACCTTTATACTGCAAACAGTAAAGAAAAAAAGAGTGTTCATAATTAACAGATGGTGACTTCTGCTGTTTGTGTAGAAAATTGAAAATATGAACTTTGACATGCTTTAGGGATGAAGACAAGAATTTCCATTATATCTACACGACTGAGTCTCACTGAAGCCAAAAGGTGAAAGTTATTTAAAATGTAGCGTAAATTTAATGTGTAGCGTAAAAACTCTATAAAGGTCCTATCAGCAGGGACACCCACAGAGAAAACAATCAGACACTCTATGAGCTAAATAAAAAAAGAACTTGTGCTCTTGTGACATCTGATTATGAATTCTGATTCCACTGAGGTGATGTGTATTGTAATTAATTACAGAATCAATTAGTTGTAAATATATGCCTAAGTTAATGTATGAGCTGTATGCTGTATGAGCTGTTTGAACTGATACGAGTTATGTCATTTCAAGGGGAATTATTTAATCATAGATTCATTAACAGGTGAGAATGTGGAAATTATCACATATCTGATGAATTTGTTTTTTTCCCCCAAAACTGACATTTCACCTTTAAGAATAAAGCTCATGTTGAGCCCAGATACACCATATTATTACTAACATTTTGTAGAAAACTGATATTTTTACCCAACTCATAGTCGTGTTGAGAATGTCACACTGTTTTTGAGCACAAACACGGTGAACAAACACCCTAATTACGCTGCGTCTGGTGCGGCAGCAGAAGTGCTCAAACTTGCCGTGTTTTGGCAGACTGTCAGTCTGGATGTTGTATATGTTGCATTGTGGATGCTGTGCAGTGAGCTGGGGCTCAGCTGGTTGAATATACAGTCATCCTTTAATCTTGCAATGAAGCATGGGATGACACATGGTCTCTGCGTTATTGTGTGAGTGTGTGCGGGGGGTGATACATCAATCACATGCCTGTAAATAGTGATGAGTCCTCACCAATCCGCACCGGCACACTTTCAACTCTTCCTATTCATCAGGCTAATGAGGAAAGGGAAGGAAATTGACAATAACACTGCTAACACCATCACTGTTTTGAATGTAGGAAAAACCAACGGTGCATACTTTGATAATGTTCCTGTCTGCTAAATGCCCTTTTCCAATCTGCTGAACCACACTGATAAAAGCACATCCACATCCCTGCACCACAGGAACGACGGCTAAAATACACACAAACATGGACAAAACAGAAATACTGGATTGTTGTCCAGCTTTATAAGCTAATATGAATACGGTGCGTGAGCCTGCCTGAGGCCCTGGATGTGTGCATTTTTGTGTGTGTGTGTGTGTGTGGCTCTGCTGAGGCGGTCTAATGCTGTGTGACTGGGGCCAGTGCTGTCAGCAGAGCAGAGACATGGACGCAGCACAAGTGCCTCCTTGTATAAATGTTGGGGCAGGCACGGATGCTCATCCTCTTCTCCCACCGACACTTAAAGATCCAATCTGTGATTCTGGTAGCTCATCAATTATGTGTTCACACACACCAATCAACACTAAAAACACTATTGGGTTCGCTGCGCAGCACCCAGGTAACAAGGTGCTGAATATTTGAGGATTGAAGCAAGGTGATGTTGAAAGAATGCATGTTAACCAAACCCTGGATGAATTAGAGGGTACAAAAAACAACTTTATCATTCCATCATAACTCAGACATAACATTAGACTATTTCCCCCATTATGTGTATTTTTAGAGGGCTTTTAACAGACAGGGCTGTCACTGTCTGTTACAGAAAACAAAGCAGGCAAGACAGATAAAAACGACTACTTTACAATCTTCAAGCTTGTGTGTGCACGTGTGCCTGTGTACGTGAGTATGA